>NW_006490410.1:0-914 GCF_000325575.1 Pteropus alecto | reverse complement strand
ACTTTAAATACCATCAACATTCGGATGACTCTCAAAAGTACCACTTCCAGCCCCAGGCAACTCTACATCTCTAGGAGAATATCAAACGAGCATCTCCTTAATGTCCTAAACAGAACTCAGTAGGGACCCCCCAAAACCTCCCTCTTTGTTCCCCATCTTAGTAAATATCAACATCATTTACCCAAACACACTGGCTCTCGTCCTTGATTCTTCTTTTTTCTCACATCCCACACCCAATCCAGTAAGCTCTACCTTTAATATATCCTGAGCTTGACCATTTCACATCAATCTATAACCACCACACTAACCCAAGCCACACCCCTGTCTTTTGTCTGGACCACTGGAAGGGCCTCCTGGAGCTTACACTGATTCTAATCTTGCCCCCAAAGTCTGTTCTCCACTCGGGACCCAGAAAAATCATTTTGAAGTACAAAGGCAATCACATCACCATCCTACTCAAACTTCCTCAGTGATACCCAATCACACTCGGAGAAAAATCCAAACTCCTTATCATGGCCTACAAGGCCTGCCTCCCACCTCCCACTGATCTCATCTCATATCACTCTCCCTCCCCATAACTACCCCCAGCTCAAGGCCAGTTTTTGTTAAACTAGCTGCCTTCCTATTCCTCTATTCTGCCAAGCTCCGCCAATGTCAAAGGCCTTTCTTTTTGCCTGCTGTTCCCTCTGCCTAAACACTCCTCCCCAGATTCCTTCACTCCATTCAAATCTCTGCACAAAATCTCTCTCCCTCCTTCCCCCGCCCCACTCCTCCACAGAAGCTTTTTCAGATCACTTTCAAAAGAAACCCCAACCAGCCCTTCACTCTGTTCTTTTCTTGTACCACTCATTACTACCTGAAATTATATTATCTTTTTAGTTACTTCATTCATAAAGCAGTATTTAGTGAACACC
>NW_006490409.1:0-914 GCF_000325575.1 Pteropus alecto | reverse complement strand
GGATGAGTTATGTATTTTCCGTATACCTCAGTTTCTTCATATGTGGCTAATAATATAAACCTTGTTGGGTTGTATATAGAATTAGAAGAGACTATGCAAAATGCTTATTAGCATGGCTATTCCATAAAAGGATTTAATAATACTGATTACTTACTCCCAAACCATTCATCTTGCTAGTAAAATGCTAGATGTTACTCTGGTATGAGGTAGCATTTAAGTTAATTTTGCAGGGGAAACATACAGAATGCTACAGTGAATATTTTTCCACATGTCTTCTTAAGTACAAGTGCATTTATTTTTATAGGACAATTAGAAAGACATGGAATTGCCCATCCACAGAGTGGTAAATAGCTTCTGAAAATGGCTACCATCAATTCCTTATCTTCCTGTAAACTCATGCTGCTCCTCACATCAACATATTGAATATAATACCCATGAAAATGAACTGGCCTTACTTAGTTACTTGACCAATACAATGCAGTAGAAATTGTGTTCTTGAATTTCTGATGCCAGGTTGTAAAAAGCTTTGCAGTTTCTACCTGGGAAAAGCCTGTCACTATGTCAGAAGTAGGACTATCTGAGACTTCCATGCTGTGAAGAACCCCAAGCTAACCATTTGGAAATGTTATGTGGGGAGAGAGAAAGAGAGAACAGACAACTCATATTTTTTTCAGATATTTAAGTTGAATCACTATATTTGTTATAAGTGAAAAGCCATCTTGAACATCCAGCCCAGTTGAGTTTTTGGATGACTACAGCCCTAGCTGCCATCTGACTGAAGCCACTTGAAAGACTCTAGAGAGAATTATCCAGCTGAGCCCAGTCAATCCATAAAGTCATAAAAAATAATAGTACAATTTTAATCACTAAATTTTGAGGCTACTTTTTAATGTAGCAATAGATATCTAAAACAG
>NW_006490408.1:0-914 GCF_000325575.1 Pteropus alecto | reverse complement strand
AGAACCCCACAGAGACCTTCCTGATCCTGGTACTGTCTCCGAATTCATTCATGGGGTGCGGGGGGAGGCACCGGTTCCCACGAGCGTGGCCGGTGGGGGCGCCCAGTCTCTCAGCCAGCCACGGGATCGGGCCTGGAGCATCCGGAGCAATTCTTTGCGGACATGCTGTCCCCCACAAGCTGGTTGTGTGCCATCTCGGGGCAGGGTTGGGCACTCGGGAGAGGCCCCCCCGGCGTTTGTCTGCCCCACCCCTTGAGCCTGGGAAGCTGGGGTGTTCTTGTCGGGATTGTGCTCCCCCACTCTGTTGCTTATTTGGGTGCCGTTTGTGCAGATGCCTCCACGTTCTCAGGGTCTGTGGCGAGGCTGAGATCGAGCCATCGCCTCTTGCCTCGTCTTAAAGCTCCAGGCGGGGGCTGCTGCTGGGGGGAGTAGGTGTGGCCCAGGGGTCTGATTGTAAACAGGCTCCCGGGTGCATCAGATGCGGGGGGGCCCCAGCTGCAAAATGCTGGCCACACTGGGGCACGGGCACCCTTCGTCTCGCAGGATGCTTCGCTCCAAACACGGGGGTTCTTCGGGCCGCCCCGCGGGCTGCATGCAGAGCAGTTCCCTGGGAGCCCCGGGCGGCGTGAGGGGCCCCTCGGCAAACCTACAGGCAGAGAGACGCAGTCTCACCTGACCCAAGTCACCCCAGAGGAGCCTTGGGCCCAAGGCTCGGAGGAAAGGGAGAGGGACCGAACGTCACCAGAGATCCTCCCAACACCTTAGTTCAACCCCAAAGGCCGAGCCCTCTAAAATAAAACTTTCTCTCGTGTACTGATCCTCGACATTGCCAATGACCACTTAGACTCTGTATATCCATGCGACCCCATGTAAGGAACGCTGACTGTGTGCCACGGGGCGGGGGGGATCCCCCC
>NW_006490407.1:0-914 GCF_000325575.1 Pteropus alecto | reverse complement strand
CTAAAGTAATATGTTTTACATGTGTTAGCAGTAGACTTTTCATCTTGTGTTCATTTTGTGTAAGCAGAAATATTTCATGCACCTTTTCTGAACTATCACGTAACATCTTAAATATTCTGTGTTCACTCTGAACGTAAAGAGACGTGGGGCGTTGAAGTATGCCTTAAAGTATATGGTTTTAAAAAGAACTGTAATTGCAGCTGACTAATAGATGATAGAAATAGACATGTACATCTGTGTTCTATAAAAGTCATAACTCTACATATATTTCAAAACAAAAATGTGTTATACAATGTCTTTTACTGAGGTTTAAAAAAGAGATTTTAAAGGCCTTTTTAAAAAATGTTGCAGAGTGTCACTTCTCGGCAAGGGGAAAGGTGACATCTGAAGAAAGTCAATGAAAATTATTTTGCTAATTTCTCTATGCACCTGTCAAAAAATTTGCTATTTTCCCTCTCACATCTATAAATACTAAATATTTCATTGTATGTTTTAAAGCAATCTACCTGGTTTAGAATACAAAATCCATAAATAATTCCCACAGTAATTATGAAAAATTTTAATTCTAGTCGTAAAACTTAAAAACAATTTCATCACACAGGTTGTTAGACAAATAACATTGTCAGCAAAATCGAAAGTTCCTAGAACGGGATTCATTTCTTTGTTTAGACCACCACCACTACTAAACCCTTGCCTGGATCCCAGAGGAAATTAAAGATACACGGTCTTAGTCACATAGATCAGTGGATAAATCAAACAATAAACAAATACTTCCATTCTGTGTTCTCCCTAGCAGGAGGCCTGAGAGTGAAGTGTTTGCGGTTCTGTGTTTTCCTTGGGCTCATCAATAATGCTTGCCTTCTCACAATTTTATGAGAAAAATTCTAACACACGTCACGACAGTACATGACTCT
>NW_006490406.1:0-913 GCF_000325575.1 Pteropus alecto | reverse complement strand
ATATTTGACCCCTTTTACCCCATCTACCTCCTCCTACTGTTATTTCTTAAGAGTCTGAATAAATTCACCATGCTGAATCCCCCTTGTTGGAATGAAAAATCCCAGAATCTCTAAGGCCCTTCCCAAGTGTTAATCAACAAAACGTTACTAAAGAGGTTACCCCTAGAAGCAGAGCCTGAGCAGGAATTCGAAAGCACATGATGTCTTGAAGGACAGTCTCGGGAGAAGGAACAGAGAGGGAGAAGTTTGGGATGAGGAAAGAGCTAAGCACGGCTGTGGTCCCCACTGGAGACAAGCTTCAGCCTGATTCCCAGGTGTTCTGGAGAGTTAATAGCAACATACAGTTGGTCCCACTTTAAAGCCAGGAACTGGCCCTTTGTACCCCTGTACCAGTTAATCATGGGCTGCCTCGGGAGAGTGAGATGCGTAACTTCAGGTTCTGCCAAGGGCAATCCTCTGGAGGACAGAAAAGCTAGGAGCTGTGAGCAGCCAACATTCACAGCAGCTGGGGCCTGGAGGCACTAACAGGTAAAAGGAATCTGGGAAGCCTAACTCCACCTGTGGACAGGATTTGAACTTCCCTAGAAGTATATCAAAGAATAGAGATAGGGCACACCAACTCCATATGTCATATCCAGCCCCACCTGGACACCCCGAGACACCTATTTTAGCCCTGGTCTTTGAAAGGCAGCTATGCTCACTGCTATACCACCAACGCACACGTGCCCTGGACTTTGGCCCCCCTTCCAGGGATCACAGTCAACAAAGTCCCGGTCCCTGATTTTTCTGCATTCCTGTTGACTCCCAGCCCTCTCTACCTCCTTGTCCTGGCACAGGGTCTCCTGACTACCAGCCCGCCCGGAGGCTTCATCTTGGTGAGTCCTCACCTCTGCTGGGATCTTGTCTGAGAAAC
>NW_006490405.1:0-913 GCF_000325575.1 Pteropus alecto | reverse complement strand
CTCAGAGAGGCTGGGAGAGCCCAGCAACCCAGGACCTAGATGGGAGCACTGATGCTGAGAGAGAAAATGACTTGCTTAAGGTCACGCAGCTGGGAAGAAGTAAGACCAAGATTTAACTCTTACCTGTGGTTCAGAGTGACCAGGATATAACAAATGTTTAAATAAAACTAAATGCTTGCCCAAAGCCACATGCCTAGAAAGACCCCTTAAGTCAGGCTCTTGCCAAAACCTGAGCCCCAACTGTGGCTGTGTCCTCATCTCATACAATTCTCGTTTATTGTCCTTGACGTCTTCCTGCCACAGGACCTTTGCATTTGCTGTTCCCTCCATCGAAAATGCACCTTCCTGATATTCATGTGGCTGGCTCCTCCTTATTTGGGCTTCTGTCGCATTATCACCAACTCAGAGCCCTCCTGGTCCACCCTAAAGAAATGCTTCCCTGCCCCTCCCCTGACTCCCATGCCCCGGTACTGTGCCTTGTTCACGGAGCTTGATACATATGGGTTGATTTGATCATAATGAGTCTCCCCTCAGGAGCATCGGCCTCTCTGGGTCATCTCTAAATCCCCAGTCTCTGGTTGATAAATACTTGCCAAACATGGAAAAGTACCCGGACTGTGCCAGCCCCTTTCAGAGGACTAGGAGGAACTTTCTACCTATTTGCAGTTCAGAGAACTGAAGGGGCTCATCCTTCCCTCAGACTTCAGATCCCCTTCCCTGAAGCCTTCCACCTCCCTTCCTCTGGGATGTGAAATCTGAGTTCTGGACAGCAAAAAAGGACACCACATCAGCCACATCTAGGAAAGCTACAGAGCAGGAACACAGCATCTGTCACCCGGGTGCAAGACCAGACCCAGGAAATTGACACGATTCCCAGCATGCTCTGCGGCCCCATCACCTGTCAAACCCACAA
>NW_006490404.1:0-913 GCF_000325575.1 Pteropus alecto | reverse complement strand
CAATGTACTGTATACTTGAAACTAATAATATATATAATCTGTATATATTATATATATACAAAGTTTAAGTAAAAACACAAAATAAACCTTTAAAACCTTCCACTAATGTGACTGTCCCTGCCAGAGGGGCCTTGCTTCCTAAATAGCTCCCTCTCCCGGGCACTGACAAGTTCAAGATGCCCTATGGTGAGGAGTCACGACGTGATTCCATCTATTACTCTCTCCCTCTCTATCTTCCCCAGACCTGCTGGCTCCCTCCTGAGGTGTCCAGATTCTACCCCACTTCCTAGGAAGTGCTTTCGCAGCCTGCATAAATTTCAATCCCACCTTCCTTTCGGATATTCTTTGAATCTCATTTTTCCTCCTCACATTTGATTTACCTGAAGATGCATGTAAAATCAGCAGTTGGGACATTCGTTAAACCTTTGCTATTACTCCACAGTGGGCCTGCTTCTCTGAAAGGCATGTCACTCAGATCCTGCTGGAAGCCAGTCCTTTTAGGAGAGCCAACAAAACATCTTAAAGAGAGTCAGGTCTTGGTCCTTGCCATGGCCCCATCACGGCACGCTGTGTGACGCTAATAGATAACCACCTCCCTTCATGATCTTTTGCCATATCCATAAACCATCTGCATGTACTTAATATTTTTCTTTAAATTTAAATAAAATTTAAATTTTAAAACTAAAATTTTAATAATGTTAAATCACCACGTAATTGGAAAATGTATCATTATCCACAAACCCTAAAAATAAATTTATGACTATTAAAATAATTCTATTTATGAATCCCCTAATATTAGATCACATATTACCACCATCATACATACAACACTTTGGGAAAACTTGCAGATGACTTTTGAAGTCATCTCACATTTATGATTGTAGAATTCTCCCCTTGTACATGCAAAACCTTG
>NW_006490403.1:0-913 GCF_000325575.1 Pteropus alecto | reverse complement strand
TTTTTTATGACAGTTCTGAGGTCGGTGTCTAGTTTTTTCTTTTTTTGCTTTGCCTATGGAAGTTCAGTTGTTCCAGGATCATTTGTAGAAAACATTATTTTGTTTCACTGTATTATCTTTGCTTCTTTGTCAAAGATCACTTAATATTTTTATGTGGGTCTATTTCTGGGCTCTCTTTACTGTTCCATTGACCTATTTGTCTATCCTTTCTCCAAAACAACACCATCTTGATGACTATAGCTTCGCAGCCATTCTTGAAGTTGAGTAGCATCAGTCTTTCAATTTCTTCTTCTTCTTAGTATTTTGTTAGGTATTCTGGGTCTTTTGCTTCTCCATAAAAACTTCAGAATCATTTTTTTAATACTGACAAAAATGCTAGGATTTTTATTGTGACTGCATTAAATCTATAAAGTGCTAAAATCTTAATACTGTTTTTCTATCCATGAAAAGCAGTCTTTTCAGATATGATTTTTTGATGTTCTTCAATCACATTTCAAGGTCAACACCTTAATTCACCTTAAAGAGGAATGCAGTTTCGTTTTTCAGATCTGGCAAAGTGACCTGCTTGATACATTTGGAAATGCATCTTCTAACTAACTATCCAGGATTAATATTAGATATCAAAAGCCATTTCCAGACAAACAAAAATGAAATATATAAGACAGCTAACTTCATTTTATACATTATTAAACACAGATTAATAATTCTATTTTAAGTGTATTGCTCCAGCTACCATCAAGAAACTTACGTATCAGTCGCCTTCCCAGTAATCTGATTGCCTCGTGTTACTTTAACTATAGCTTAACAGAAGGAATCATTTGGATGCAAAAGAGAATGGAACGGAAAGAAGAATGGCAAGTAATGTTCACATTCCAAAACTTATGGTACAAAAAGATTAAAAATAATAATATGT
>NW_006490402.1:0-913 GCF_000325575.1 Pteropus alecto | reverse complement strand
AAAAAAGGAATCAGCTAATGTTATTAAATGCAGATCAGAGAGAAGAAGGCACCCTGGGTTTTTATGGTATCACTGAGTCACTGAATCATCAATGTCGAGACTGTTTTGTGAGATAAATATCCTTACTGTCTTAATCACTTTTAATCTGAGTTTACTGAATGAAAAAATTCATTGAATTTTTCTCTTCTTTATATGGATGCCTGATGCCAATATTATCTGGTTAATCATATCATAGCAGGGATTTGAAATTTAACGATCTTAAAGCATAAATCTATATACACACACAAAGATATTTATGTATAAATTTATATACTATTACATATACAGTTTATATATGTGTAACTACATGACAGTTAATTATGTTTACATATTCATTTTTGCATATGTAGAGCATATGTTATTAACCAATATTTTATGCTTTTAGTTTTTCAGAATGTAGAAACTATATTTTCATTATTTGCCCTAAAAAACACCCACCATTTTTCTGATGATAAATAATGCATTCTGAAATGCAGTATCTCAATCAGGCGTTCTGACAATTTGATCAGTTTTCAGAAGGCAGTAATATAGAGACAGAATAAATTATAAATTTTGAGATTAAATCTAAATGATGTGCAAGTAGAAGATACAAACCAAAAATAAAAGAGAAGAAATGTGTTCAAGAGTCAGGGTGATGTTTTAGTGACTTTTGCTGGGCTACAGTCCCCTTATCTGAATAACACAGTCCTGTGAGTTTCCCTCTGGTTATCCCATTTTCCTGTGAAACAACACTTTGCTTATCCCAAAGGAGCATCCAAAAGAGGAGCTAGGGATTTCTAAGGAGAAAAACAAAAATGCCTTTCAATTTTTCCCATAAGGTTTGAGGTAGTAAATTCATGTAAATTTATTTGAAAGATCTTCTTTGATGATTTAG
>NW_006490401.1:0-912 GCF_000325575.1 Pteropus alecto | reverse complement strand
GATGGTTAGTGGCCTTAGCTGACATGGGCAGTGAGCATGGATTTGGGGAATGCAAAGAGTGATCATGGCAGGAGCAGGGCTTTGAGAGTCCAGGAAGTGGAGGCTGAGTGCACCTGGGCCACAGGTATCTGAATGTTATAGAGGATGGAGGTGGGTGGAGATGGGATTGGTAGACAGTTAAGAAGGGCATGAGGCTAACATCCAGCAAGGAGCTCAAGTTTGGGCCAGCCTCTTTGAAAGCTACGCCAGGGCGAGGAACTGAGCTGACGCTTCTCAGTCCTCTTTGGTGTGGTGCTGCACAGAAAGGAGCAGCTGGACTGATGGCACACCAATGAGACACAGCTGCCCGATGGCAATGCTCCTGGCCTTGTTCTCATGGGTGCTAGATTCTGTCTCTAGGACTGTTTCAGTCCTTGTCTAGTTGCTTCTTTAGCTCCCTTGCGTCCAAGGGGCAGGTGTCTGGGTTGGTTTCAAGGTGACGTGTGATGAAGTCTACAGCCTGAAGAGTCTCAAGTCAAGGCTCCACGCACGGGGTAGGAACTGCCTTATGAATAATTCCTGCATTCTGAACTTTTCTTCACATCTCCCTTACAGGGACAAACTGGGCCTCCGGGTTTCTGCCACCCTAAGACTGTGCCGCTGTCCACCCCTCACCTTAGAGATTGCTTGCACTTTCCCTTGACGGCAGTGTTCCTTTGGTCCGTGACCTCCAGTTTATCTGGCGTGGGGCTCACTACCCTCTCATCCCTACCTTACCTTTGAAACCCATGCATACGCGAAATGATGAGTGATATTTCTTCAAGTGAAATATATAGCCTTTTCTCCATGAAAATAGAAAATAAGGTATTTTAGTCGACTCCTGCACTTCGATATAATGTTCTGATTCCCTTCAGGCCAACATTAGTGAAACCA
>NW_006490400.1:0-913 GCF_000325575.1 Pteropus alecto | reverse complement strand
TTTTTTTTTATTGTGGAAATATACACATGACACTTTATTGTGCTTCTATTACCTTTATCGATTTCCAGAATTTTTCCATTATCCCAAACTGAAAGTATAACTCCCCATTTCCTTCTTCCCTTGATCCTGGTAATTATTTTTGTACTTTTTAGCTCTGTGTATAGGACTCTTCTAGGAACCATAAAAAAAGGAGATCATAAAATATTTGCCCTTTTGTGTCTGGCTTATTGCACTTAGCATAGTGTCTTCAAGGATCATTGTAGCGTGTCAGAATTTCCTTTTTAAGGCTGAATCCTATTCTATTGTCTGTATATACTACACCATGTTTATATACTCAGGATTTCATAGACATTTGGGTTGTTTTCCACCTTTTTCTACTGTGAATCATGTAGCAATGTACATTTTTGTACAAATATCTTTTTGAGTCTCTGGTTCCTATTTTATTGTGTATATAATCTAAATTACATTTTGATATGTCAGTTAATATTTTGATATGTAAATTATTACAAAAGGCAACTCACAACACACATTTTGGAAACATGAGTTCAGAGAAATTTAGTTATTTGTTAGATTCATTGACCTGTACTTATACCTTATTAGAAAGTGAATTTTTGTAGCTGTGGAAATAGAATTCATGAATGTTGTTAGATACGAGATCTACAGAATCATAAAGAAAATGCCGAAATCTTTTTTTGACTGTTAGTTAATTACATGGATATTTTCTCATTTTTAGGGTCTTAAAAATATTGTGAATGAAATTGGACACATTATATTATGCACTCAATTGACCTCTCACTTTATAAAAAGAAGATCCTCAGATTAGTTTTAATAATAAATTTGAAAGAGAATAATGAGATATGAAGAAAGACAGCCAAGTGAATTTCCATGCAGTAATGCTAATGGTAAAGAAAGT
>NW_006490399.1:0-913 GCF_000325575.1 Pteropus alecto | reverse complement strand
TGTATCTTTTATCTTTTGTGTACGTTTCAAAGATTTCTGGCTCCTATGATATTGTTGTAAGAGGTCTGACTTAACCTCTGAGGTTTTGTGTTGTCGTTTTATTAAAAAGGGAAAAATTTTGCTAAGCTACCGAGTGTAAAACTGTAGTACATACCTTTATCAGATGTCTTTGTTTCAGCTGCAACTAGAAGTGGATCGTCTGGAAGAACTAAAAAGGCAAAACATGAAGAAAGTGGTGGACGCAATACGTGTGGAGCTGGCTCACTACTGGGACTTGTGTTTTTATAGTCAGGAGCAGAGACAGGCTTTCGCCCCATACTATGACGGTTAGTACAGAAGCGGTGGTCATTACAAGGCCTGCACTTCTAAAAGAGTACAGACGTGCACCAGGAGGTACTTCCTCTGCTTAACAGATACCACCTTTTCCTGCCATTCCTGTACACACGAGCATTCGCAAGTGCTGCTGGGAAGTAAGGGGTCTCCTGCTTTCTATTTCACTGTAGCCTGTAGTGGTGAAGCTCACGTTTATCAGGCGCTCACTCTCTGCCAGATGCAGTGCCGAACTCTTAACAAAATTCTCTCACTTAATCTTCTGTCAAGAGATGAGGACACGAAAGCACAGAAACGTTGACGAATTTAGAGGCACAGCAGGTGAGGGCAGAGCTCACATGTGAGCTCACAGAATCTGACCCCAGAGCCCAACAGAAGTCTAGGCTGACCTGAACTGAGTATGAAGATGAGGCTGTCCGCTACACTCCACATTTGGGACATTTTATGTGACCCAGCCCTTTACGGGGCAGGGTGGAAAGGAAGAATACAAAAGAAACCGAAGACGAGGCCAGAAATGACAAAGAGGTTTAAGAACCTTAGTCATTTTAGTCCTAACCCTAGTCCCTTACTCCCTAGTCCACCC
>NW_006490398.1:0-912 GCF_000325575.1 Pteropus alecto | reverse complement strand
ATGTGACTTGGCCAAGTAAGAGGGGAGTTAGGGTGATTTTTGTTGTTGGATTCTTCTGGCAGGCTAGTGAGGTAGACTTGATAATTGAGACCTTATGAAACATCATACATGGCCCTGAGCAAAGCTAGCTTTTAAACAGCTGAATTTCTTGAAAGTTTCTTTTGTGGTTCCCTCTTGTTTAGTATTTCAGGCATAAGCTCCTCCACTAGGAAATCAATGTTTCCCATCGTCTGACCCCACTTAATCTGATCAATTTTAATTCATACTATTTTTATAGTGCATGACTCTAATTCTTTCATTCTTGTCTCCACCTTTTTAACTTTATTTTTTTTCTCTTGGTAGTTCTGGGTTAACTACATTTCTAGGTAACATCCTCTGCCTACTCCAGTTCATTCTAAACACTTTCTCTGACCTCTCAGTGTATTTATATTTTATATACACACTTCTTGCCATGTCAGCAAAAATTTTCTTTCTAAGGGAAAATTGAGCAATCAGCAATCCCCATTATAATTCTTTTCAAAGTTGCAGTCTTCTTATTTTTCTTCATGGGAAGAATAAGATCAAGGGTCAATATCTTAATATATATGTATGTATTTTTGTATAAACATTCTAGATCGATTTGAAATTTATTACACGACTACAATCAATTCCTGAAGCAAATTGCATCACTGGCTCTGCACACTTAGCCTGGGGTTCAGAGGCTGTGGATATTAGTGAGGACAGGTTGTAACACTCAAAATACATTCAGAACCCAATTCTGTATGCAATAAGCTTTCTTTAAAATTTTAAAGCTAAAATACTATTTCGAGACAAGAACAGGACACAGGAGCACATACTGTACAGATAACCTACATCAAATGGATGCTAAGAATACCAGAGATAAATCCAGAACTTGTTTCCGTGCTTTAGAGT
>NW_006490397.1:0-913 GCF_000325575.1 Pteropus alecto | reverse complement strand
ACCTGATATATTAATTGATCTGAGGAAGAGTCAACTGAATTTAAAGAAATTAGGTGAAATATTTAAGAGTTTCAAAGATTCATCCCACAGAGTAGTCACAAAAGGGAAGAGGTTCCCTTGTAGTGAATAGATGCTCATCTCAATCAAGCTAGATATGATGCCAAAAGAAACACCTACCATCTACATGAAATTCTTGCCAAATAGTATTGAACCTGAACCTGGATAGGTGGAGGCAATGACTTTGATGAGTCCAGGTTGTTTGTCTTGCAAATCATACATTCTGTGTTAGTCTACACAGACTAAGCATGGTAGATGGGGCTGACACAGGTCTTCTCAGGTCCTACCTTCCAGACGTGAAGTAGAAATTGTCGGAGGTGACCAAGGAGACGGCCCTACTTGATAGGATGCTGTACTCTGTCCATACCACCTCTATGTGGATCTGATGCTTAGAGCATCTAGAGAAAGGCAAACCCACATGGGGCATAGTCCTACCAACTAGAACTCCAGCAAGATTTTGGATATGGAGCCCCCACAGGGCAGATGGGGCATGACTTCACCATCCAACGGCTCTCAGGAGAAAACCAAGAAGGGGGAAACCTGGGGTCTTCCTGCCAGCTGCAGGAGAACCAGGTGCCCTCTGCTCCCACCAACTGTTTCTCTGCACAGATAAGCCTGGCTATGACTTGGGTTCAGGAGCATATTCTGTCAAAATCAAAGGGCAGACACGTGAAGTAGAACACGGGCTGTTGCTGGGGGTCACGTCTCTAAGACTTCTGATATTCCATGGCTAAAATGCACACTTTTTAATGCATACTTATGACATCCTTACACCATATTCAAGGCCATTTTAACTCCCAGCCTGATTTCTGAAATTTTACATGATCAATGACCTTACAAGGCAACATTATGCTTC
>NW_006490396.1:0-913 GCF_000325575.1 Pteropus alecto | reverse complement strand
GAGCACGTGGCGACTCAAGCGTCAGACACGCCGTAGGTGTCCCAACCAGGGAAGCCTGTCTCACTCTGACCCAGCAGCGCAGGGCAGCAGCAAGTGCCGACACGTGTCGCTCGCGCTGTGAACAGCACCCAGATCCCCGCCGTGCGGTCCAGGGGTCTGGTGGGCTCCCCCCGCCACCCGCGGAGCCGTATGCACTGGCGCTCGTGCTGTCACCCCCCAGGAGTGGCGGTGCCGCAGCACAGTGCGGGGAGGAGGTGGCGGCACACGCGCTGCCCGGGGCGGTCCCATCGGCCACAGCCAGCCCCGGCCCTTGCTCCACGGCCTCGCAGCCTCTGCCGTGCACTTGCCACGCCGTCTGGTCCATCCTCGTCCCGTGCCGGCCCCTCCCAGTGCGAACACTTGAGGCTGTGGTGGTCGCCGTCATGGGGACTTCCCTCCCCTGCTCAGCTCTGCGGTGTCCCTCGCGCCACCCGGTCATCCTGATCCGGTCACTCGGACCGTTGTAGCTTGCCTTACTTCAGTCATTTCTAAAAAGCAATGAAAAACCCTGACTCCTGTCAAAATGTCGACTCCGTTCACTCTCCCCGCTTGGATGTCGCCCACTCAGCCTTTCCCTTCTCTGCGCAGGGCGGGACTTCTCCCTGCCGGCTGGCCCGGCTCACCTGGTCTCGGTGGGGAGGCTCAAACCAGAGGGGCAGCCCGCACTGGGCAGACGCATATCGGGGCCCGGTCAGCGCAGGGCGTGTGCCCGTCCAGGTGCGTCAGCGCTGGCTCTAGGCAGCTCGTAACCAGAGTGTCATCAGTCACGGTCTCTGTCCTAGACAGTGACCGAGGGCCTCCGCGGTGCTGCTCACTGCTCACTGCTCACCTGTGGAACTGTCCTTCCGTGGCGAACACCTGACAGCACAGAAAC
>NW_006490395.1:0-912 GCF_000325575.1 Pteropus alecto | reverse complement strand
AAAAAAAAAACAACTTGTTTTGTAAACTACTAAGATGCTTGGAGTTGTTTGTAACACAACAGTACCTAATAAAAGGTGATTGATGCACATATTTCTACTTGTATTCTACTATCACCGTCCGGAATTAATCAGTGTCAATTATGTCTTCCTTACAAATAAAAGAATTAACATTATATTTTACTGCTTATTTGTTCAACATTGCTTTTAACATCCTAATTTTTCCTTGTGAATTCTCTTTATTTTTGCTGAAATATATTGTAAGGTAAGTCTTGAAAAAGAAATAAACTTCTTCTGCGAGCAGTAAACTGAGTTCTTACTTGTCTGAAGTTGTTAAGATTTTGCCTGCACAAACATAAAAGTTTATTTGCACAGAGGTGTCTAGGTTCAGAATTACTGCTCCTCAGAGCTCTTCTTTGTCTTCTTAGATTTGGCTTTGTCACTGAGAAGTCCGATGTCAATCTTGTTTTCATGCATTCCTTATTTCTATATTTTGATTCAGTATTTGTTTAGATGATTTTATTTTCAGATATTAGTTTATTCTCCAGAGGATTTTATGTATGCTAAGTTCTCGTATGTTTGATAATATATGTCTCTTGCTACTATACTTGAAGGACAATTTGACTGTTTTAAATGATTAAATGACAATTTTCTTATCATCTTGTGAACATGTCTTCCTTAACTCCTTGCATGAGGAAGAGCTGCAGAGAAGACCGAAGCAACCTGACTTTTCGCTGAATGCAAGGCTTCCTCTTCTATTTGGATGATCAGATATGTCTTTCTTCATGTAAGTTCTTTCCTCAGCTAAGTTCACAAACTAAGTATTTCTTAATGTCTATCGTTTTTTAAAACATTTTTTTTCTGAGGCATCTGGGACATAGAGTGTTCTTTAGATAATGCAAATTAAAATTTTCC
>NW_006490394.1:0-912 GCF_000325575.1 Pteropus alecto | reverse complement strand
AAAGATCAATTTGGGGAGATTGACATTACAATATTAAATCTCTTTATCCATGAATTTGGTATGCCATTCCATTTATTTTGGTCTTAACAGCTTTTGAAAAAGTATATTCTTTCCATAAAGACTTTGTGTGTTGTTATCATAAATTACATATCAGTCTTAATTATATTTCCTATTTATTGCTGTTTTCTAAAAATACATTTGACTTGATATATTGATATTATATTCAGCAGTCTTGCTGAATTCCTTCGTAAATTCTAACAATCTGTCTGAACATTCTGCTCGCTGGTCAGTCTATCCACAGTGTGGCAGCATTCCAATTTCAGGAAAAGAAGTCCTTGTCAGCCTCACTCCTAAATGCAAATAGAGAGCCAAGAATCACCAAATATTTAAAGTAAGTCTGGAAAATGAAAGATGGAGACTAATTCAAACAATTCAAAATAAAACTTAGAAGACACAAGAAGTAAAAAAGAAACAGAAGAAAACAAACGTAAAAATATATTTCCAGACATGAACAAAAAGAATTTTTTTCTGTTATACTCATGAATAAGAATAAGTTCTTATTATTAAAAATCCAGGAGCAGAAAAGTTCTTGGAAATTGACAATGTAATAAATAGCTAAATATAACATTTAGTGGAAAGGTTGAAAGATAAAGGAAGACAAGGAAATCCTCTAAACACTACACCCAAAAAATAAATAAGCGAAGAGAGAGGAAAAAGCAAAAAACAGGGAGAAAAGGGATGAGCTTATCAGATAAGCAATCTAGGGGCTCCATCATCATTACAAATAAATAAGAGGAAAAAGAGAGAAAAACTCATCAAAGAATTAATACAAGAAAATTTTCCAAACTGGTGGAAATGAGTTTTCAGAATAAAAGGGCCCATCAAGTACTGAGCTCAGTAAAAAAAAAAAAA
>NW_006490393.1:0-911 GCF_000325575.1 Pteropus alecto | reverse complement strand
ACACACACACACACACACACGGTAAGACTCAGAAAGATGGAGGAAAGAAGCCTAACTAGCTAGAAACCTTGTGGCTCAAGAAATAAAAAGGTAGTGAGTTCCCTGGGTTTGCTTTTGGCTTCATATACTCCAAACCTGGTATTGGAGAAGCCAGAAATCTGGACATGCTAACTATTGGTACAAACAAAAAAGCTCCAACCATAGTGTGCTCCCTCTTGCCAAATGAGCAGGAAAGGGGAAACCAAGGAACACAGAATGTTTTAGACAACAACCACTCTACTCTAGCCACTCCCCGAAAACACAACACTGTGGTGCTATCTCTACCCACACTAGCAAAGGCTGAGTGGGGAGTCTAGACTTCCACCCCCAACAGGCTGGGTAAGAAGCCAGGAATTTCATCCCCACTGGGAGGTGGTGAGCTCTGCTGCCCTCGTACCACCAGGTGTCACCGAAGAGCTTGGATTTCTATATCTCCAGCCAGGAGTAATAAGGTGCTCCACTCCCTTCATGTGCAGGTTGTATCAGAAGATGACTTTCACCACCACCCAGTAGTAACAAGGCCTCCCATTGTGGTGTCAGTAGAGGCCACATAGTGAGCACTAAGTACTCTTACTCCTCCCAGGAAGGTATCACTGGAGTAAATAGGGAGCTGGAACTGCCATCTCTGCTCAGCAGTAATGAGAAGCTCCGCATTTGGGTGTCAACGGAAGATGAATAATGAACCTGGACTTCTGTCTACACCTGGCAATAACAAGGCTGTGTCCCTCCTGTTCATATAAAGCAGAAGCTTTAGATCCAAGTCTTATAAGAGAATATCCAATATATTCTGGTTTCAACATAAAATTACTTATCATACCAAGAAGCAGAAAAATCTCAAACTAAATGATAAAAATCAAATAAGAGATGCTAAT
>NW_006490392.1:0-912 GCF_000325575.1 Pteropus alecto | reverse complement strand
GCTGAGACGGGGGGGTGGGAGTGGGGCGCCGGCTGGGGGTGAGGGCAGGAGGAAAGACCTCAGTGCCCGAGGCCCCTCGGCATGCCTCCTGGTGTGGGGGCTCACCCAGTCCCCCCGGGGAAGGCTGGCGCGTGGTGTCTCTGGTCTTGTCTGTGCCATGCTCAGCGTCGGGCCAGACTGGAGGCGTACCCCCAGGAAGAGGCCTTCTGGGTTCCAGACCTCAGAACAGGATGCATGGCGTGTGGCATGGTGGCGAGCAGCTCAGCCACCAAAGCCTGTTCCTGGCTTCAGCAGTTTATTTTTAGACACCTTTGTCCAAATTTCCCGGCCCCTGACAGCTTCACAAGTTGCCTGGTTTTGACGTCACCTCTTTGATGAAAACCCTCCTCCCTCGTCCCTTGTCCCTCCTCCCTTGTCCTCATCCCTCCTCCTCCTTTTAGAGCCTGTCAGCTGTGCTCTGGGCTTGATTCTCCTGGGGTGGGGGCTGGAGGAGGGGGAGTACCGTCCTCTTTCCTGCCTGGGAGGGAGGCGGAAGCCAGGGGTAGAGGGGAGAGCAGGGCCTTCTCCGGAGATGTCTGCGAGGCATGCTGGTGTCGCCCGGCCACCACCTGGGAGAGTGAGGGGTGCCAGGCTACCCACGGTGGAGGCGTGGCCAGGGTGCTCTGCTGGTCCCTGGAGCCGGGGGTCACCTCTGCCCCTGTTTAGCCTGACCTTGTGTCTTTGGGGAACTAAGCCAGGTGAAAGATGAGGAAGGGACTGGCTGTTTGCTGGCATCAGCCTGCAGTGGACAGGGGTGGCCCTGTGCCTCTCCCAGCCCAGGAGACAGAGGGGAATGTGAGCCTCCCTCCCTCACCTGCCCTCTTCTCCACTGCTGGGGACAGGGAGAGGAGGCCGCCACCAAGCCTCCGGGCG
>NW_006490391.1:0-911 GCF_000325575.1 Pteropus alecto | reverse complement strand
TAGTAAATAATGGGTCGGGACTTGTGCTTTGTGTAATTTGGTTGGAAATGAAAGAAATCAAATTGGCTTAAACACTAATGACATCACCGCCATGGGCTCAGGGACCGAGGTGTAGAACAGGAGGCTGCACCTGAGCTAAGGCTTAGTTAGCCAAGCTGGGCTTCTCGGCCGTTCTCTCTGTGTGACAGCTTTGTCCTCAGCTGGCTTCTTAGCGATGAGGAAGCGGCAGCTGGACCGAGCAGATAAACTCTTGCTTCTAGCAGGAATTCGGGCTGGCTAGCGTGGATCCAGTCCCCACTGGTTTCCGTGGCTTGAGGCAGGATCAGAGCTCAGGTCTCAGTCCCCATGTGATCATGGAGGTGTCACCCTGTTGCTTTCTGTCCCAGCCCCCACTTCCTGCGCGTCAGCACGCACTCGATAAAGACCTAACGGAGTGGATTCAGAGCGCCTGGAATCCAGGTCTACTCGATGGTGATAACCCGCGTCATAATGATAACGATTTGCCTGGTCCCTTCTAAATTCCATAATCGTATCCATCAGATGCTGGTTGGCTCCTTATCTAGCCTGTGCCCTGGGGATGAAAATGGCTGCTGGTTTTTGCTCGCTTAGCAAAGGCTCGATTTCACCGAAAGTTGGTTGTTTTAAACTTTGAGACCTCAGCTTTCCAGTGGATTAAAGAACAAAAAAAGGATTTTGTCATTTTTCCAGTGTATTTTGTCATTTCAGTCGCAGGGATGGTCTTCCACGGTCTTGAACATCTTGATGCAAACCCCCAAAACATTGAGATTTCTTCCCGTTAATATTGTAAGTCTTTATTTATATAGCGAATATGTAACTCCAAAAGGAGCCACCTATATTTTAAGAATTATTATTCCTGGAGAAAGAAGCGCGACACTGTCCCCTTTGCTGTG
>NW_006490390.1:0-911 GCF_000325575.1 Pteropus alecto | reverse complement strand
GGCAGAGACCAGTGTTTCCAGACTACTTGTTCCCCTGGGCACCCCACAGGCATCGACCACATTTTCAGCTATGCCCAGATGAGTTTGAATCCCATTTGAGGCTCAGTATTGGGTCTCTATTATAAATACTTCCAGTGTGTAACATCTTTAAGTCTTTCCAGTGTTCCCTAAATGTCATGCTGGGTCATCGGTACTGATGAGATTTGGAGAGACAGGCATGACTTATGGCCTGGAAGAAGAATCAGAATTGTGGACTCAGGGGTTATCCTTTAAGGGGTTATTCTAAAGGGGTTATTCTTTAAGGGGTTATTCTAAAAAGAAGGTTGAAAACAAGGACAAACCAGAGATGGGGTTGTCAGAGACTGAACCTTGAAGCCTAATCAGATACGTAGAAACCAGTCACTGAATAATTGCTTCCATCCTCCCCGAAGCCCCATTTACTTCCATCATGGAAGAAGAGCTTCATAGGAACAGAATTGGAATTACTGAGTACAAAGGTTAAACATTTCTAAAACATGAATTTTATTATATCTCTCCTTGATTTATATATGTTAGTAACTCTCTATTGTCTTCTGAATAGAAGCATAAACTCCTAAATATGGCACGCAAGGGCCTCCGTAATCAAGCCCTTGCCTGCCTTTGCAGCCTCATCTGCAGTACTAGTTAGCTAGGAATGCCAAACAAGATACCACGGCTGGGTGGCTTAAATGATAGAAATTTCCTATTGGTTTGTAGGCCAAAAGTCCAAGATCAAAGTGTTGTAATAACTGGTTCCTTCTGTGGCCTCTTTTCTTGGCTTGCAGATGACCCTCTTCTCCCTGTGTCTTCACATGGTCTTTCTTCTCTGTGTGTCTGTCCCGATTTCCTTTAAGGACATTGGTTGTATTGGATTACAGCCCACCCTAATAACC
>NW_006490389.1:0-911 GCF_000325575.1 Pteropus alecto | reverse complement strand
TACCCCTGTCTCTACCTTTGCATTTCATTTTAATTTTGAGTAAAGGCAAGACAAAACAAACTCTCAAATCTATACGTAGATGAAATCAGACAGGCCTAACTTTGTATCGAAGATCTAAGTACAAACTGAAATTAAGTTTAGACACATCAATAGATTAAATTATGTGGCAGAACTTGTATCCAGTATCTCCAAAGGATTCTCAGATCTTGATAAAGCTAATTGATTATAACTGGCATTAAAATCTGAAACTAAGTAATTTCTTTTTCTGTCTCTTCCTTTGACATTGACTAGTTGGTCCATCAGTTACTGCTTTAGAGGCGAAAGAATAATTGGACAGACTTCTCGTTTTCTTGGTGTACTTAGCAAGTTCCTCCATGGTTTTTTGTTTGAAATAGGGTTTCATATTTGTGCATGTCATCGACCAACATTTTCTGTGATAAGCTTCATGACTTTGGATCTTTCTACTGGAGCTGTTGAAAAAAAAAAAACCGGAGTTTTGTAGGCTACCTACTCAGCGGGAAAGTAGCCACTGACCGACTTTTACGCATTAAAAGCAGAAAAATGTACGTTAAAGCCACCACGTGTTTGGTCACAAACCGGGAGTCACACCCAGCCTTCACCTCCGACACCATCCCCATCGGCAGCCCTTCCCAAGGGAACGAGTCTGCCCGGGCTGTCCCCTGTGACGTTGTGGGGACATGTGAAGCAGGTCGCTCCAGCAGACGTGGCTGAGCACACTTCGTCCCACTCGTGAAAAGACATCAGGCTGGACACATCTGAGTAACATGTTGTATGTGGTTTCAGCGGATTGTTTGTGGGGGTGTCTTGTTTGTATTTTGGTTGGGGGAGGGTCTTGTTTGTATTTTGGTTGTTTGGGGGTCTTGTTTATATTTTGGTTGTTTGGGGGGTCT
>NW_006490388.1:0-911 GCF_000325575.1 Pteropus alecto | reverse complement strand
TTTTTAGAAAATGTCCACATGTTTTTCAAGTATAATATTTTACTCTCCCACCAGCAGTGTATGAGAATGACAATAGCCTGCTGCCTTTGCCAACACTTGGCTTAATTAGGGTTTTCAATTTTGCCATTCTCCTGAGTGGGTTACAATATCCCAATATGGTTTTGATTTGTATTTTTTAATAACTAAAAATGTGCATATTTTTATATATTTATTGAGTATTTGCATGTCTTCTTTTGATGAAGTGGTCTTTGAGACCATTTGCTCATTTTTTTTTCCCTAGCGGGAGATTTACTATTATTAAATTTCAAGTATTCTTTATATGTTGAAAATTATTTTCTCTCTCTCTGATTTGTTTTTAAATCTTTTAATTATAGATATTATATTATGTTCTTAAATCTTCATTCCCTACGACTGTAAGATATTTCCTAGCAAAATTGTACTTAATAGAATTATTGAATTACTTGGTTATTATGTCTTCCGTTCATTGGGGACAGGACTGGAGGAAAGTGCATGACATTCCTGAGTTCACAATATAAGAGGCATTCATTTTCAGGGCTGGAGAAATTGGCAATCATTGAAGACAGACCCATAATTATGTCATATGTTCTCACTTTAAAGGAATTACATTCCTTAACAGTCTTGTCGCATTGCTTTGTGAATTTTCTCTATCACTCTTTAGCAGCTTTGTATCAAAAATTCTCTTCCTCATACATTTCCAACTGCTTTTTGCAGCCCTTCATGTCTCCTCTTTCATTAGATTACTTTGAACATACATGTTTTATGATATACTTCATATATTTAGGTAGTGTATTAAAAAGAAAATATTTTACTATACATAACAAAATAAAATAAATATTTTTAATAGGCTACTGAGTGGAGAAGAGAAGGGGATCTTATTCAGGACAACTTGC
>NW_006490387.1:0-912 GCF_000325575.1 Pteropus alecto | reverse complement strand
CTTGGCCCTCGCTGCTCGTGGGGGGCGTTCGGGCTGACGCCATCCAGACGCTGATGCGGGGCGCACCGCCTTCCTGGGCGGCGAGGGCACGCTCTAAAACCCCAGGCCTTGGTGGCTTCGGGGGTAGGACGACCGACCACACTGACCGCCCACCAGCCGCGCCCATCCGCCTGCCTCCGGTGTCCTTCCACCTTGGGTGTGGCCCCCGCCTTCCCTGGAGAATCCCCCAGCCTTTCCGCACGACCCACCATAATGCTTTCTAGGTTTAAAAAAGTAACTCCTGCTCTGAAGGTTTAGGTCCTGGGCGCGAGGCCGCCGATCGCTCTGCCCTTCGGTCACGACCCGGTCGGGTGCACAGATGTCACCCTCCCACTGCAGACTGCTGGCATCAGGCGAACCTCGGAACTTGCCCCTCCCCCCCTTTGCCTTTCAGCAGCGGAACCCAGAGAGCAGAGAAGCGACATGCGGCAGGACAGCACTGGAACCCGGGTCCGTACGCCCAGCCCCGTGCCTGTCACCTCTCTTTACCTGCCTTCAGTGGTGCTCGGATCATGGACGCTCGCCCACTGTTGGACACTCAGGGGCCTTGGTCGGAGTGGGGAATGAGGAGAGGAACAAGGTCTTAGTGCTGTCCGCGGGAACCCGAGGGCCAGGCTTCACTGACTCACGGGGCGACCCCAGGAGCTTGCGGCTCCGCGTGTCTCGGCTGCTCCAGCCCCGCACGGCCTCATACCCGGTAGGCCTGGCTGGAACTGGTGTGAAAGTCGGAGAGGTAATCCTCATAAAATTTCGCTGGCCATTCGGACAAAAGCCACAACTGTGTCTAGAAATGACAGAAAGTCAGCTACACAGCACAGACCCTTCCATCCCGTATTGGTTTGCTGGATGCTGCTATGCTTTGTCTTCGGTCAG
>NW_006490386.1:0-911 GCF_000325575.1 Pteropus alecto | reverse complement strand
GAGGCCACCACAGAGATACTCCTGACCTCAGGTAGCTCAGAGCTGGAAGGGGGCATCACACATGTAACCAGACAGTGCAGTAGAATGACAGTTGCTCCGATAGGGTCACCACAGGTGCCACGGAGCACATAGCGGGCACTTCACCGAGGTGAGGGCTGGGAGAGGGCTTCAGGGAAGGTATCTGGGGGAGACTTGTTCTTTGAGAAATGAGTTGCCGGTAGCCAGCGCTTTAGGGCAGCCCAGCAAATTCAGAGACCTGCAGGGGCAGGCAGGGAGTGAGTGGAGTGAAAAGGGCCTGGTCTAAGAATAGGGAGCAATAGAGACCGGTGAGGAGTGTGGCAAACTGGAAGCCGCTTGCCCCATTCAAAGGAGCAGCTGTCACACTGTGTCAGCTCATTTTTGTCTGTGAAATGCTGGCAAGATTTTCAAAACAAGCCAGATTTCCAGTTTCTGTTTTTGAAAAACACTGTGTGGGCCTAACCAGACATATCCAGGGACCAGCAGTTGGGTGACCCTGGCCTCACTGTGCATGTCAATTGGACAAAGGCTGGGGCAGGGCCTCCATGCAGGCTTGGGGATTCAAGGAGACTCATTTGTCCGTTTAAGGGGGGCGGCGTCTCTTGAGACCACCGACATACGGTGGGCAGCTGTGACGCACCGCCCACTCGTTCTCAGCCTGTTCTCACCACCTCGGTGCCTGCAGGCAGCAGCTGGCCCCGCGGGGTCCGTTCTGGTTGACAGGGCTCCACCAGGCTGAGACACGCCACGGACAGGCCCGTTTCCTCCCTGTGGGCAGAGTGGGCCCGAGGGCGGGTACTGGGGTCCACGGCGACGTCCCTCCTCTGCCGCCCTCTGCCTGGGTGGAGTGCGCCCTTGCCCAGGCCTGGCCCTGGGTGCTGGTGGCCTCGAGG
>NW_006490385.1:0-911 GCF_000325575.1 Pteropus alecto | reverse complement strand
GCGTGGGGCCTGACTAAAATGCCTGCTGGGAGCTTGTTTGGCAAATAAAAGAATAAAGCTCAGAAGGGTCCTGCGCTTTACTGTTCATGCCTGACACACTCCTTCATTTACCAAGCATTACAGGCACTCTGAGTGAGCGTGGGACCCCTCGCTACCTAAAGCCCTCGCCAGTGGCAGCCCCGGTCTGACCCTCGTCCTTCCCAACGGGCTCTGTGTCCTCTACCCATGACTTTGAAATGGGAAAAAAAGAAGACATTTTTTTTTCAAGGGCATTCTCCTCTGCCCACCACACACACACACCATGTGGCATCCACACCATGCAGCCCAAGGCCCACCGTGGTGTCCGACAAACAGCAGGTGCTCAATAAATGGTGGATGAATGGAAGAGAACAGACCCTAAACATCCCTTACCCTCACCCCCATGATTCTCAGGCAGATGTCCTACTTAGTGGGTTAACCACTTCACCCCTCTCCAAGGCACCCAAGACCCAACGACGGGCTGAGGGCTTGGTGCTTTTGACCTCAACTGCCCTCTAGCTTCTGGTCTCATGAGTCCAGGGCAGACTGGAGGGTGGGATCAGAGGCCTCACTGTGCAGCACAAAGGCCAGAAGTTGAGGTCCCATCCTCACTGGCTCTGTTGTGCTCTCAGCTACCCACTAGTGGCTGGAAGGCATGCTGGCCTCAGGCTCCGTGGTGGCGAAACGCATTACTCCATCTCCTGCCACTCCCTAGTGGGTGATGCAAAACACCTGGGCCTTCTTCCAGGAGCAGCAGAGACAGGTAAGCACTTGGGCACTGGGTAGAAGCAGGAAGCTGATGCTTCTGATGCCCCAGAGGCCTCAGCTGTGCCCAGCAGCAAGCTGGTTTGTCCAGGACAGCCCTGGCTCAGATGACCTGGCTACCCACGCCA
>NW_006490384.1:0-911 GCF_000325575.1 Pteropus alecto | reverse complement strand
AAATCCATTCCAACATTTAGTGGACATTACAGAAAACACAGCACTTTTTAGGTGCTGGAAATAAAAAATATAGTCCTTGCCTTCACATAACTTACTACCTAACAGAAAAGCCATATTTTGTAAGTAAACCTGTTTTATAAAACTATCCTTACAATCCAGTGTGACAGACACTGTCCTGTAGGTATGTTCAGGATGTGAGAACACAATGAATAATGATGGTTGTGGTGAGAGGATGGCGTGTCAAAGAAGCCCATCACAAAGGATTGGTGACATTTGAGGTGGCTCTTAAATGTTGGATAGGAATTTACTAATTAAAGGAGGGAATGGAACAAAGAAGTCCATTTGAAAAGACAGGTGACACAAGCATGCTCAGGGGCATCGAATGGCCAGCAGGGTGGAGCATTGCAGGTTTTTTTCAGAAAGGATGTGATATACTCACTCATAAAAATTCTGCAAATATAAATTGAGAACATAATATGTGCCAGAAACTATGCTAGACTAAGCTGAAGGGGCAACAGTGATCCAGACAGACAGATACGTCACTTCCTCATGGAGCTTACATTCTAATGTGCCTGGAATTGTGTAATGTTTATTTAGTTAGTTAAAATAACCCATTAAATAAGCACTTCCAATGAAAAAAGGCCAAACATCACTGGTAGGGAATCCTTACTTATTTTAAGGAAGGAACTATTCTGGCGTGAGGTGAGAATGATGAAATTCTCAAAACATGTCAGTCCTCCTAGTTTCGTAGGCAAAGATTTTCAAATAGATATGTGTTTTTGAAAGACAGTAGGAAGAGAGGGAGATACTGTAGTCAATTAGGAGGTTTATGGCAATCTTGTGGCAAATGATGTTGAGTTTGAAAGGACAGAGGAGGCAGAATTGACAGGCCACATGCTACTTGCATGTGG
>NW_006490383.1:0-911 GCF_000325575.1 Pteropus alecto | reverse complement strand
CTATGTGAGGAGATGATATGTTTATTAGCTTGACTATAGTAATTTCACTATGCATATGTATATCAAATAATCGTATTGTATATCTTAAGTATATACAATTTTTGTTTTTTAAAAAATGGGCCTTGTCTAGAGCAGCCAGAGGTTTTGAGCTGCTGCTGCTGACTGTGCTCCAACCCCTGTTTTCTGAAAACACACTGAGTTTTCCCACCCTGGGGCCTTCCTAGCCTCCTTTCCCACCCTGCCCTTTCCTGGCCCTCTCCACGTTTTGCCTATCAAAACCCGCCCCTTATCCCAGCTCGCTCAGATGCCACTGGACACAGAGTAGTCACTTTCAACCCATTTATACTAGGCTGCATTTTATAGGTGTTTAAAACTCGCCTGACTCTTACCTTTAGAACAAGCAAAGCTTTCTTGAGCACACCTACTGTACAATAAAGAATTTGGCCTTGTCTCTGGTTCACTGGAGGGAGCATCTCAAAGCTTGGCATTTCGCCAGTTATAGAAGTATCTTAGTCCACTCTCAATGGTTCCTCAGACTACACCTGAGTGTATGCTAATTAGGTGGCTCATGGGGATCCCTAGATGGTTTCAGAATGGGGGATGCCCGTGATGGAAAGACCAACCATTCAATTAGAGGACTGAGGTTTGAGTCACATGATATTAACGTGACTTCCAGGGAACAGGGGGAGGTTGGACAGAGTTTAATCCCGTGGCTAATAATTCAATCAGTCATGCCTACATAACAAAACCCCAATACGAACTTGAAACACCAAAGCTCGACTGAGTTTCCTGGATGGTGATACACATCAATATTTGGGGAAGGTGATGCATCCTGGGAACAAGTAAGCTGTGTTTTGGGGACCCTCCCAGACCTTACCCTGTGCATTTCTTCATTTGGCTGGTCCTGCTTT
>NW_006490382.1:0-910 GCF_000325575.1 Pteropus alecto | reverse complement strand
TGTGTGTGTGTGTGTGTGTGTGTGTGTATTTGTGAATTATATATCCAATAAGGGTTAATATCTAAAATAAATGAAGTACATACACAACCCAACCCAACATCAAATATATATTTAGCGTTCTTATAAATTTCAATTAAAAATAATTCTCCAGACCATAAAACAAGTTAATGAGGAAAATAAATTATGTAAACTTAATGTCTGTATAAAAACAATGTAATAAAATAATGCGTAAAGTTATTTTTTTTCTTGAAACGAATACTTAGACAACAATCTAAGCTATAATCTTGGAGAAAAAGTTCCAACTTTAATTCAAAAAGCATGTATAAATGTGAAAGGGTGAAAAATCTGCTTATTTAAAAATCCAATGACCAAGTGTTTTCCCCTTATTTACACAAATCAATGAACTGAAGAAGTTTCTGTACATTTAAAATAATGATTGTAAACAATGGGTGATGGATTTTTTTGACAGTCCTCACCAAACGGCGACAGAGTTTGACATATGAAACCTATTTGTCTTCATTATCTGTAAGCTGGAAGAATATAAATTGAATTTAGACAAATATGTTGAACTCGCCAACAGACATATGTTGAGAGGTAGTATGTGCCTTTGTGACTTTAGAACTAAAATAAGTGGCATAATAATAAAGTGAGTCCTTCCTGAAGAACTCTGAGGCAACATAACCTAGTCTTTGATTATCCTTTCACTTCTCTTTTAACTGGAATTTGATGATGCTTTTCTTTAGTAGATATATGAAAAAATCTGGTCATGATGATTTATGAAATATTTTCTATTTCCAATCAGTATTCAAAACCTTATATATCCCTAGTTTAAATAAATCCCTACAAAACATCTATAAAATATGAGTTAATAACCTCTTTGTATAAATGAAGTAAAAAATTAAGAAAGACA
>NW_006490381.1:0-911 GCF_000325575.1 Pteropus alecto | reverse complement strand
GAGAAGCTTCTGGCCCTGGCTGTGTGCACATTGGCATGAACTCAAATCTGCTGCTTCGTTGACAAGAGAGATTTGCTTGTGCTTCCGCCTAAATGCAACCTTTAAAGGCACCAAGGACCTTAAAAGAGTGAAATTTATGAGACAGCAGCTTTTACGCTGCTCCGAGCCTCCGCCAAACGTCTTTTTTTGTGTTTCCTTTAAGTTACGGCTTTTTCAAGAAAGTGACATCTTTGTTTGGAGTGTCGTCTCTCCGTACTCCGAACATTAATGCCTGACTTCCCGTCTTTCCCCCTCCAGAACCTGAAGCTTAAAATAAAGGCCAATCGGAGGGTCCCTTGACGACGTCATCATTTAGAAACACCACATACGCAGCCGTCTGCTTCTGAGTCACAGGGTGCAGACTCTCCAGAACAGTGTCCCCATTAGTCTCCTTGACACCCCTAGAAGCTATCAGAACTAATTTGTCCCAATGTGTCACGACGGTTCACATCCAGAATGAAGAGAGGCCCTTGCTGGCCAGCAACTGCACGGGAGGGTGTGACCAGAAGGTCTCCGAGTCCTGGTCAAAGCTTCCAAAAAATGTCACTAACCGACACCCAACCAGATTGTGTCCACTGCTTCTACAAAGGCACGAGCACAGGTGAACTGCGTGTGACGTTTATTCGCATTTGTATTGATTCCAAACAGATCCGTGCATCTCGCCCCGACCGAATTAGCCTGAGTAACCGGTGCGCTCTGCCCCCGCCACAGAACCGCCTCGACTCACGCGGGCCTCGGGGGCGTCCGTGCGTCCTGTCACTCCGGGATTGCCTGAACATCTTTTTTGGGTCTAGCACTAATCTGACGAGAGTGAGTTACACTGAAAGTTTATTTTATTTTCTCTTTTTTTTAATTTTTAAATAATTTTTTAA
>NW_006490380.1:0-910 GCF_000325575.1 Pteropus alecto | reverse complement strand
TGAAAATATTCTGGAATTAGAGAGTGGTGATGGTTATAAACTTTTGGATAGACGAGGAAAACCACTTGGAATCGTAATTTTAAAGGGTGAATTTATGATTCGTGAATTATATCTCTACAAGAAATAAGTGCCCAAGACTCTAGCAAAGTCTGACAAGCCGTGTCCTGCTCAATATACGCCGGAGATGTGTATCGGACAGAAAGGAAGGTCATTAAAAGCTTCCAAAACTTCACTCATGACATTGCACATGACGGCAGGCGGCAACTCCAATAACCAATCTATCCTAAAGCACAATGCCGCGAGCATGTTTACACAAGCTATGCCTGCTCTGACAGCAGAGACACGTCCAACCACTGCCCAGAAGTCTCCCAGAACAACAGGGACAGTAGAATCGGCTTCTGCGGCAGACAGCACACTTGGAAAAAACTCTCGCCTCATATAAAGTCTTGCAGAATTGTACCAGCTCTGTGTGAGACCGGGTGACGCCACAAAGCCTGTGTACATCACCTTTGCAACTCAAAAACTCTTTTTGACAAACCAAACTTACCCTTCCACTGTGAGCCCTAAAGCTTCTACATGCACGCACGCACGCACGCGCAGACGCACAGGCTCACCCAAACATGCCCCCATTAATACTGCTGTATCGCATGCTTCAGCTGCACTGGACTGCACTATTGACTGCAGAGATTTAGACATAGTGGTAACTTGTTGCTCACCACACCCCCCAAGTAGGTATGCTGTGCAATAAACAGAACACCACTCATTTATGGGGCATGGAAACAGGTATCTCTTTTGAGTTTGACGAAAGAGATATATATATTTTTTCTTTTTAAATATTAAGTTTTGGGGGGGTAACATTGGTTAACACAATTATAAATTTTCAGGTGTACATGATAATTTGACATTTGTA
>NW_006490379.1:0-911 GCF_000325575.1 Pteropus alecto | reverse complement strand
AAAAAAAAAAAATCAAATATGGCTTAATTTATTATCCCGTATAATATAAAATACTGAAGCAGGCCTGTTGTGGCTTAATTAATTTGGCAGTCAAATAGAGTCCTCCAGTTCCTGCCTCTTTCCACTCTGCCATGTTTAGTGGTTAGTCTCATCCTCAGGCTTGTCCTTTCTTAGTCACAAAATGGCTGCATTAGTGCCAGGCAACATATGTCCACCAGATGCAATGGTGATCAGAAGCAATGGAAGAGGGAATTCTTTCCTGTTCCCTCTTTTTGAAAATTTTCATTATGCAAATTTGCAAATATACACAAAAGAAGGCAGAATAAGATGAAGACTCCCTCCATTTACCCGTAATCCAGCTTCGATCATTCTCAGCACACGACTAGTCTTGTTCCCGTTACCCCTTCCTCTCCGGAGACACCCTGGGTTGTCTTAAAGCAAATCTCAGACATCATTTCTCATTTAATATCAGTAGCTAATAGATAAAGATTCTCTTCTTTAAAACAAAAACAAAACAGCAACAACAAAAACAGCAATTCTTTGTCACAGCTAACAAAATTAACCATAATCCTTAAAATCATCTTATATTCAAGCATTGTTCGAACTTCCCCAACTGTCACGAAAAATTTTGTTTTGATTAGTTTTGTTTTCAAGACTTGGTTTGTTCGAATCAGGGTCCAAACAAAGTTCACACATTGCATTTGACTGATGCGTCTCAGAAGACTATTTTCATCTAAACCATGGGTGGGCAAACTATACCTAGGGCCAAGTCCAGCCCAGGCCTGTTTTTGTCCACAGACCCAGCTACTTCTACTTGTTTACATAGTCTTTGGTTCATTTTATGCTATACAGGCAGAGCGGGGTAGTTTCTACAGAGCCAGTATGGCCCACAAAGACTAAAATATTTATTA
>NW_006490378.1:0-911 GCF_000325575.1 Pteropus alecto | reverse complement strand
GATACCATCTCTCCTATATCAAACCCTCCCCTCTCATGGCCAAATCTGAATCTGCATTAGCCCAGTAAACACTCGCTTCACCCTGACGACTCACTGAGACTATGTCCCAACAAACTCATGTATGTCCAGAGGCTCTATTGGTGACAGGTAGCCAGCCTTGGCTCATACTGAGTCTTTTTAAATAAACTCTCTGTCAATCCAATAATTTTAATGAAAAATAAGTAAAAAACTCTCAGAGGTCCATAAGCCCCAGGCGGTGGCTGGCCTTGGTTTGTTCTGTACCTTTTGCTAAGTATCCCTAGGTTCAGCATTGGTACAAAATCTGAATTTGTATTAACCTGATGAACACCACTTGCCCTATCTTGGTGACTCCCTGGGACCCTGCCTCACCCAACTCAAGTACTGTCTAAGGCTGTTCCAGTGGCCAACCCTTATGGGGCATCAAGCAGGTGGCAGCAAGCCTTAGGGTACACTGTCCCTTTTGCTGAGCTGCCTCAGGACCAATACTGATGGTAGCTGGCCTCAGGTTGCAGCATGGCCTCTCCCATAGACCTCCAGGTCCAGTACAGAGACCTACCAACCGCGAATTCCTTTGTAGCTCCTATCAGGTAACCGGAGCTAGTCACAGGCAGTGGTTGACTTGAACTGCAACAAAGCCCCTCCCAAGAGATCTTAGAACCAACACACCTTGTGTCTGACTTCAGACTACAACAGAGCACCACCCAATTAGCACCACAAGTGGCACACCCAAAGGGTGGTCTTGCCAGGTTCCAGAGCCCACTGGGGTGAATCCTACTCTATGGGGTCAGCCCCCACATGGCAGCTCGTAGGCTGTGGTCCTCATATCCAGTCAGCTGAAAGGTCAGATCCATCCATTGCCAACAGCAATCAAGGCTCAACTACAAAAAGAG
>NW_006490377.1:0-911 GCF_000325575.1 Pteropus alecto | reverse complement strand
CATCATCACCATCATCACCATCGTCACCACCACCATCAACATCACCGCCATGCACTGAGGGGTACGGCCCTCACCTTGTGAGTGTGACAACTGCCAACGGTGGACAGCACCTCCCCTAGAGGACCAGGGCTGGGGCTGGAGCCCCGGTCGCTTTGTGACCTCAGGGGGCCGTGGACGTTCCCGCCCAGGACCCAGCACATCCCAGTGAAGAGCTGCAGGGACAGCCCCTTCCAGCACTCAGGAGCCCATGGCTTTAGGCTTCTCAACAGGAACATCACCTGACCCAGGGGACCCGAGTGACAGTGAAGACAATGAAACCTGGCAATTGCCTGGCCTCAATCACCTGACCCAGAGGCCAACCAGAGTCCCCGGTGTGCGCTCCTCTTAGGAGCCTAGGAATCCCAGTGCTTTGCTGTCATCCCTGGCATGCGTCCCTGCAGGCAAAGGTGGCAGCGTAGGTGGCCGTGAGTGACATGTCACTTGGCCACATTTAGCAGCTTCTAACAGCAGCACACAGGCCTCATCGATCACCCAGACTGACTCCCCGATGCCTTGGGGGCTGTATGTGACCTGCAGCTGCCAGGCACCTGGACAGGAGCCAGGCTGGCCAGGGGCGGGGACTCCAGATGCTGGGCTCGAACTAAGCCGCACCTCCCTGCAATCCCTCCAGACACTCTGTCCCGACGTGGGGTGCTCGCTCCCGGACAGAAAGCCCCGACACCCACATTTACGAGCCCCACGCTCTCGAAGAGAGAGGCAGCAGCAACTGTCTCCCATGTTCCAGGCCCCGCCCCCGCGAAGCCGGCTCCAGACACAGCGCAAACAGAAGTCAAGCGTCGGCTCCAGCCAGGACCCTCTGCCTCCCAGGACCTGCAGCCTGCTCCGGGAACACGTCTCAGGAATCGCCCAGG
>NW_006490376.1:0-910 GCF_000325575.1 Pteropus alecto | reverse complement strand
GGTGGGGCGGGGGTGCTGGTGTGGGCAGCAGACAGGCCAGCCGTGTTCCCCCAGGCCCCGGCGTCTCCCACCCAGACGGGTGGCTGGCCCGCACAGAGCCACCTCTCCTCCAGCCACAAGGTCACAGTGGAGGGCAGCGCTGGCCCGGCGAGGCCAGCTCCCCGGTGATGGACGCTGGCAGCCCTCCCCGTGGGGCCCTGTGTGGGCCTCCCTGCTCCGCTCTGCAATGAAAAATGATGGTGGCCTCCTGTTCCCTGGCCGTATCAAGGCCCAGAGGCTAGTCCGTGAGGCGCCCCCCGCCCTCAGCCATGGCTCACCCACACGGGGCGGGGACCGTGCCATCTGTCTGCGGTCTCCAGCACCGGGAGGCGGGCTTCCATGGGCCTGCACACACCAGCCCCAGGATCGAGGAGCTGGGGGTGCCTCAGGGGTGTCTTCCTCAGGGCCTCTGAAGTTTGGGTTGAGGCTGCTCATTCTGCTGGTGTATAACCCGCCATCCCACACCGAGTGACCTCTGCTCTGCCCCAGAGCTCGCGCCCTGCGCAGGGCTCCTGGCCGCTGGCCTTGCCCCTCTGGGTGTCACCGGATGGTTGGAGGGCTGTGACCGGAGCCATCGAGGCCCGTTCTCTCACCGCCAGGGGCTCATGCTGGCTGGGCCCGGAGCTGTGCTGGGCCCCTGCACGTGGCTTTTTGGGGGCCTGCGCTTCCCCGCTGCACGGTGGCCGACATGCCAGGTGGGGACGGGGGAGCAGGAGCTAGGAGGCCGATGGCATTTTATGACCCAGGTGGGGAGTCGGCCGGCCCACCTGCCCGTTCTTTGGGGGCGGGGGGCACACTGCAGCTTTTATGATCGATTTCATGATCGATTTTCTCATTTCTTTATTGTGGTAAAATAGACACAACATAAAAT
>NW_006490375.1:0-910 GCF_000325575.1 Pteropus alecto | reverse complement strand
AGAGGTTTGTGAGACTGAAAGTATTAAGTACAAAGAGGCATGCCCAGGATGGAGCAGAAACGAGAAAACGTAATGAAGACACAATTACACAATCATGGAAATTATAACGTTTCTATATCTCACTGGAATTAAGTTAATATAAATCTGAAACTTATTTGGGTAAGCTAAGATGTCTAAGATAAACCCTATGAAATCACGATGAAAAATACTCAAAAATATAATAAAAATATTAAAGAAATTAAAATGCAACAGAAATATTTAATGAAAAAGAAAGCAGTAAAGGGAAATAGATGAACAAAAAGACATGAGACTTATAGAAAACAAAAAGTAAATGGCAGACATAAAACTAACTATATAACATTAAATGGGACTGGATTAAACACTCCTATCAAAAGGCAGAAATCATCAGACTGACTTTTAAAAAAGATTCACCTATATGCAGTTGAAAAGAGACACTTAAGATTCTAACATACAAATATACTGAAAGTAGAAAAATGGAAAATGATACGTTAAGCAAGCAGCAATCACAAGAAAAGTGGAGTGGCTATATTAATATCAGACAAAATAGGCTTTAAAATACATTACTAGAAAGAAAGAGGGACATTTTATACTGAAAAAAGGGTAAATCCATGAGGAAGATAAAACAATTATATACATATAAGCTCATAATAACAGAGCACCAAAATACGTAGAGCAGAAACTGACAGAAATAAGGGAGAAATAAGACAATTCAATAATATTATTTGGAGACTTTAATACCCCACATTCAATAATGGATTGGACAGGTAGGCAGAAGATAAAAAATAAAACAGAAGGCTTGAACAACACTATATACCAATTAGCTCTAACAGACACCTATACTATACTTCACCCAATAACAGGAGACTATACATTCTTCTCAATTGCACAT
>NW_006490374.1:0-910 GCF_000325575.1 Pteropus alecto | reverse complement strand
TTTTTCACAAATGAGGACACTAAGGCAGAACGATGTCAAGTATCTTGCCAAGGTCACACTGTAAGTGGCTGTGCCAAGTAGGGGCTCAGCCCTGAGACCCTTGTGTATACAGTCATAGGAGTTCAGAGATTTGTAGGGTAAACTAATCATCTAAATGAGTATGTATGAGAACGTGCTATCAACAATCAGAGATCTGAATAGGGTATTGTGTAGTGGATTAAAAGGGAGGGAGGAGGTCTCAGAAAAACCTCATTGAGGAGGAGAAGCTGGAGCTGGGTCATAAGAGATGGACAGAAAAGGGGAGAGAAGCCCAGACAAAGGAGCATCTTGAGCAAAGGCAAAGCTATGCGAGGCAGCAAGACGTGTTCTGGAATGATGCAAGTGTGGGTTGGGGTGAGGAGCGGGATGATGGGACTTGGAGACGAGAGGAGAGGAGTCGGGTGGTGGAGGATGTTTTATGCCAGGCTGCACTCTTAGACTAATGGGCATGGGGAAATGGGGAACTGTCCAAGGGTCTTCATTAGAGACTGAGGTGAAAGAACCAGAAAATTCATTTGTCTGTTTCCTTTTACAATAATTATTCGAAGTCTTGATGTGAATGAGTAGTTTTGATTTCCTTCTTGGACTACACTGGCCCTGAGATTTAGACATATGGGTGTTTGGCATCTGTACCGCAGCCTGTTTTTCTACCAGTTCTAGCCTGGTTGGAGATGAAAGTGAAAATAAAAGAGAAAAGAGCAACAAAATTATGATCCCCCTTTTATTCCTCCCCCCACCAGGCTGAATGAAAGCTATACAATGCCGTTTCCCCTCAAAGTTACTGAAGTTGTAAGTTGATGGTTCACAATCTCTGTCATATTTCCTGTTTGACACTATCCTGACCTAACTTGTTCACTGGTGTATGTGGAGA
>NW_006490373.1:0-909 GCF_000325575.1 Pteropus alecto | reverse complement strand
TTATATCCCACGTATGAGTGAAATCATATGGTTCTGCTCCTTTTCCGTCCGACTTATTTCCCTTAGCGTGACTCGAGATTCATCTATGTTGTCGCAAAGGACAGTATTTCCTCCTTTCTTATGTCATGAGATACCATCACACACCTGTTACAATGGCTTTGACCCGCTTTCTATTGGCACGTCCTTGGGAAGAAGAGGAGTTTCCTTGGGGCCTGTGTGGGAGGGGAAAGAACTGTCTTGTGTTTTCTAGAGCACAAAAGTAGAACCACAAGTGAAACTCAAGACTATTTGCTCTCAGTATAATGAAGAATTTCCAATATTAAATGAGTTATCTTATGAAGTTTTCGAGCTGCTTATCATTGAAAGGGCAGAACCACCTGCAAGTAACAAGACAGAGCAAACTCCTACATTGTTGGTGAGGTTATATAGCCTTAGTGTCATCTAAGACAGAAACATAAGAACTGGTCATCTGAAATGCAAGGACAGCCAAGAGAGCACACACTTGGATTCGAGCCCACAGAAGTCACTGTGGAAAACCATAATACTTATCAAATTGTAGAAAACCATAACATGCATCGACTCCTCATCTATTTTCTTCCATCTTACTGAGCCAGTGAAAGCTTCATTGCTGTCCAGGCCCTCCAGGCGCAATGAAATGCTGCCCTCACAGTGAATCAGCTGTTTGTGCATTTGCTGCTCCACTGAGTCACTCCTTGTTTTTTGTATTATCTTTAAGAAGAATAGAAAGTAGACCTAGGATAATGTTGAATTCCATCTACCTGGGATTCTGTAGTATGATGAAGTTATCTTGTGTCTAGAAACCTCAGCTTTGCAAGTTTAAGAACTTAATTTTGTTTATGTTTGATTAGATCTCAAAGCTGATTCACATAAGTCATAGTGACAAAAAAA
>NW_006490372.1:0-910 GCF_000325575.1 Pteropus alecto | reverse complement strand
CTCGGTGGCCTGCGGACGCCGACCCCGCCGCTGGCAGGAGGAGCCGAGGGCACGAAAGGCGCCTGCGCATTTGTCACCTGCGCCTCTGCGTTCGTTTCTCCGACACCGGATGTTCAGAGACGAGCGGGGCCGGCAGCGACCCCCACACGGCGCTCCTGCGCTCTGCGAGCCGTGGGGTGCATGGGCAGGGCCCGCCCCAGGGGCCGAGGTGCGGGTCCCCAGGGCTGACGGACCCACAGCCTGGCAGGGACGGAGCCTGCCATAGGTGAGAGCCTCTGGCCCTCCGCCCGCCCTGCCGCCCCACCGACTGTCCCTCCTTGCTCCAGGAGGGACATTAATTGGAAAAGCAAGATCTTGGTGGCACAAGACGGGTCAGGGAAGCCGCAGGTGGCCGAGGGGGCTTCTTCGCGCTGGGGCAAGGGTCACGCCCTGAGCCCCTGGGCGGGTGAAGCCCCTAGCGTGGCGCGTTCCCTCCTGCCCCCCCATCCGGGCTGGCAGGGAGTCCGGAGCCCCCCCAGGCCGGCCGGAATTTTGCGCACGGGGCCACTGTCCGTTCCACAAACACATCCCGCGCCAGGAGCTTTCCAGTTGGCCCAGCTAATATGTAACGAAACCCTGGAACCAGGTGAATGAAGCCCGCTCCTTCGTTTAAAAAAGAGAAAAAAATGTCTCCCGAGACCCTGCCGAGGCCAGGCGACCCGGGGGCGCTTCCGGGGACCGGCTGGGGCAGGGCTGCCAGGCGGGGGGCTGCGAGCAGGCGGGGGGCTGCCAGGTGGGGTCTCTCCTGGGCGCGGGGCGGCTGTGTCTCTGGGTTCCAGAAGACGCAGACTCGGATTGCAGCTCGGAGGCCTCCCGGAGGCGCGGGTGGGGAGAGGGGTCCCCAGGGACAGGCTGGAGGCGACACAGAGGC
>NW_006490371.1:0-909 GCF_000325575.1 Pteropus alecto | reverse complement strand
TTTTTGTGGGCTGTCTCAAATTTTGAACCAGGACTCTGCAACAGATACTGAAGCCATATAGTTGGTTTCCTTGGAGAAGGAAGAATGACCAGCAGCAGCCTTTCTGCTCCACCAATTTGCTTCTGTTCCCCCAAGTGCTCATTAGTTGTTTTCTCACTAAGTCTGCTGTCATCAACATTTCATTTATTTCTCTGCTTTTTAATTAAATTTAAGAGAAAAGTGAAATTTTACTCCATATTTTCTTGAAGAGATTGATCCTTACATGTTCCCTTTCCAGGATTTTTTGAGGAGAAGGGAGGGATGATGTTACATATCTCTACTGTATTTTTGCAATTTAAGGAGAAAACATTTTAAGTGAAATGAAATAAATCAACTCTAAAGTAAATTTTATCTTTACATATTCAAAAATTGCTTTAGCTATATTGTAGAATGTGTAACAAGTTATTGAAGATAGTTATAAGAAGTCAAATTTAATTTGTTTTTAGGAAAGCTGAAAATATAGTTTTCATTTTTATAGTGCATAATAAGTATGCAGGTACCAAACAGGTTCTGACCAGAATAATTGTAGTAGACAGTTACTAATAAAGATTTACGAGGAAGAGAAAATAAAATTAGTTGAGTGAAACTTAACACCGAAAACCCCAAAAACAAAACAAAAGAAAAACACTTGAAATTATGTCACAATGAATCAGAAAAGAATGATGGTATTTATCATGTTCTTGTCTACTCAGAAATACTAAGTAAATCATCCATGCGTGTTTCTTTGAATTTAGTCTAAAAATTAAGTTATAAAATGTGGATTAGTTTAAAAATCTGTGCCATCTGAACACTATGGAATATGTTCAATAAAGAATTATTACCTTGAGAAAACCAATTTGCTTTTTAATTCTTTTACTATCTTATTTTTTT
>NW_006490370.1:0-910 GCF_000325575.1 Pteropus alecto | reverse complement strand
AACTGCTCGAAAAAATAAGTATCAGTTAGAGAGGTAGCGTTAGCTGTCCTTATCTGATTATCGGCTCCTCCACCATGAGCACTCGGCGAGGGCGGAAAGGTGTCTGCTTTGCTCGCTGCGTATCCTGCACCTGTAACGTTGGAACTGGCATGTAGCAAAGGCTCCCACCCTCCGATCAGAAACCATTTGGGTCAGAAATGTTTGAGAATTAAGGACGTTTCTGATTTTAGAAAAGCAATAAGGTCCACAAAACATGCCCAGCATTATGGAACATCCCAGCTGAATCTGGGTCAGCGCTCCACAAACACATGCATAATTCTGCAGCAAAAAGATATGAATATTCACGCTGACACTATATATAGCCCCACATCAGTTCAGGTCAGCTTCAGCCTCCAAATGAGTTACAGAATATTTGCATTTGTTGAAAATTCATTTTTCATTTGGTAACTGGGACTTGACAGCAAAATCACCCAATTACTTATTTTTAAAGGCATGATTAATCCACTGCTCCTGGAATTTGTCAGGGTTGGAGGTCAGGGTCAGAGGGGGATGTGCTGACAGACCCCCTAGGCTGGTCCTGTCCACCCCTAACCCTTCCCCCAGCTGCTCAGAGAGTCTCTGCGGCCGAGACCACCCCACCTCCCAGCGTCCCTGAGACCTGCCGTGACTGCGATTAGGTCTTCATCGTGTGGGACACAGCGCGAGCCCGCAGCAGCAGCGTGATTTCGTCATCCCGAGAACAAAGAGCGAGGAGGGATCCTCGTCTCGTGTGGACCTCCTCCCGCGGTCGGCAGACCTCCGCTTCTTGCGGTTTAAAATGCCCACGAGAGGGATGCGATGCAGGCGACGTCGCGCCCCGAGCCCCCCTCCTGCCCGCCCCACTCCGCTTCGTTCACCAAACAGCACGAAC
>NW_006490369.1:0-910 GCF_000325575.1 Pteropus alecto | reverse complement strand
TGGACCAGAGACCAGAGGGGAGAAATCGATAGGATAGTCCATGGAGAAAACTGCTGGGACCCAGACCCGCAGAATCAGAGAGAAGGAAGGAGTCGGAGACAGAAACGGAGCCGGAGAGACGAACAAAGAATTCACAGAAAAATGTCCACAGGAGAGAAACCAAGAGGAGATGCGAGCATCGGGGTGGGTGGATCCACCCAGAGCCGGCGCCCAGACACTTCACGGCACACGCGAACCCCCACTTCCGCCCTTAAAATGAGAGGCCTCGGCCAGGCCTCGGCCCCTCCCCTAGTTTGGTGCAGCCTTGGGGCAAAGACCTTCACAGACCCCAGACCCCCAAACACTCACGGAGCTCCCTGCCATGGCTGGGCCGTGGGGCGGGCAATGGTGGTGGTGGGGATGGCTGCGGGGACCTCAAGTAGAAGCGGGGCGTGACTGGCCCTGCCGAGGACTCGGCCCCACCCATTTCACGCCCACGCCTGCGCCGGGCACAGGCCCTGGCCCTGGGGCCAGGGAGGCCCGGCACCCTCTTCCTGAGGCCTCTGAGCCACCTCCGCTCACCGAGGCTTCCCGAGTGAACTGCCCCTCTCCTTTGTGCTAACGACGGACACGGTTAATAAGCACGGAGGAGGCTCATTGTGCCACTGTCCTATCTCCCTGCTCCGTGGCAGAGAGAAAAGCTCTGATGCCCATTTTGTCACGGGAAACCCGAGTCCTGAGGGGCTGAGCTGGGGGCTGGACTGCGACCCCCTCTCCCAGGCTCGGAGCCGCTGCGCGGGGCCGGGGCCGTGTCTCCACCCAAATCCCACTTTATGCTTCTGTGAAATATTGATAACCGTGGCAACACGACCGTACGGGAAAAGGGAGCTGCAAGGGGCAGGGTGGTGGCCTGATATGCAGCGCTGTCCCC
>NW_006490368.1:0-910 GCF_000325575.1 Pteropus alecto | reverse complement strand
GGCTCGTACAGTGAGGACCCCGCCATCCTCCTGTCCCCCGCTCACTGTCAGAGCCCCGTGCACGAGCCCCAGCGGCCGAGCCCACCAGGCTCCAGGGGTGTCGTCTGGACAGGCCCTCTGGGTGGGACTCGGCTGCCGGAGAGGACGTGGGGACGCTCTGGGCTCCTTGCCACTAAGACTTCGTGCATCTCCGGAATCCTGTCCTTAGGGTCAGTTCCGAAGGGGGACTGATTGAGAGCGAGCTCGTGGCGAGTCGCGGTCAAACCCTGACCCCAGAGCCTCTCGGCTTCGGTTCTCATCTACACGCGGCCCTGTGACGTCTCCTCCCGTTCTGAGCGGTACTCACAACTGGTCCTGGGAGCCACCTGGCGCCACGGATGCTGGGTGGAGCTGGGGGGGGAGAGGAGCAGCCGCCCGGCTCAGGGATGGCCCCTCCCAGGGAGCGAGCTGGGGACACATTCGCACAGGGGCCCAGAAACACAGAATGAGGGTGTCCCCGCAGCTTTGGTTAAAAGAGCAAAAATGAGCACCACGCAGACGTCCGTTTGCGGTGGGCTGGGACAGCGGGGGGCGGGGCTGCGTGCGGTCCCCGCGGGCGAAACGTCACCACTGTCGAAGGGTGGAGCTGGCCCGGTTCATTGTGGTTTGGACCCACAGCCCGCCACATGAGTGCGACCGTGCTGTGCGCGGGGCGTGGGGTGCCCCGCTTGCGTGCGTGAGACGCGGTGAAGTGGGGGCTGCCAGCGTCGTTGGTGTGGCACTGGGGCCTGAAGCAGGTCCGCAGGGTGTTAGTGGCAGAGAGGGGTTGGGGGGCAGGGAGGCCGTCCCCTCTTAACTCTGCCGTCAGGCTCAAGTCGTTCGCAGTGAGTGCGCGTTGTCTGTGTCGCCGGGCGAGACCGCCTCTGAGCTC
>NW_006490367.1:0-909 GCF_000325575.1 Pteropus alecto | reverse complement strand
AACCTGCCCAGTAGTCCCCAGTCCTTCCTACCCCGTACCACCCCACGATAATGACCTCCTGCTGACCAGAAGGCCCAAATTCCAGTGCTGCTTCTGCAGCTTCCCAGCTGGTCAACCTTAGGCAGGTGACTTGCCCTCTCTGAGCCCGTTTCCCATCTGCAGAGGCCTCGCAGTTCTCATCTAGTGGCCTTGAGAACTGTGGAATGGCACGCCATGTTGAGAATGGCTGTCCCTGTGCTTTTGTTTGTGGCCGGTAGGGGTGCCCAGCCAGGCGCCCTCCCTGTTTCGCCCTCCGTGGGGCTCAGCCCCTGTTCTGTGTCACCCCCGCCCTGCAGTACCTCCACGCATCACGCTGCCACCCAGCCTGCCAGGCCCCGTGCTGCTCAGCGCCCCGGTCCGGCTGACCTGTAACGCCACCGGCACCCCCAGCCCCACGCTGATGTGGTTAAAGGATGGAAACCCTGTGTCCACCGCAGGGACCTCTGGCCTTCAGGTCAGTAGGCTGGGTGGTCTCTGCTCACCTCCCTGGTGCCTCAGGAGGTGCTGGGAACAGAGGTCAGGCCTGGGAGCTCCGAGGCAAGAGGGAGAAGCAGTGATCACCCAGGACGGTAGGTGGAGAGATTTAAAGCTAAGAGTCTGGGGCGCATAGTCCCCAGAAACAGCACATGCCACAAATGCGAGCCATCCATGTGCTAGAGATTTTTCCAGTAGCTGCGTTAAAATGAGTAAAAAGAAACCAATTTTAATAATCCATTTTAGTTAAGCCAATATATCCCAAAAATGTATCATTTCATCACGTGATTTCTTTGAAATCTGTTGTGTATTTCATACTTGGGGACTGGCCCCATTTCAGGGGCTCACTAGCCACAGCAAAGCTCTAGAGCAGCGGTCCCCAACCTTTTTGGCACC
>NW_006490366.1:0-910 GCF_000325575.1 Pteropus alecto | reverse complement strand
GAAGAAAGTGGGCTGCAGAAGTTGGGGCTAGAATTAAATCCAGTTATTGTTTTTTCACTGCTACTTGACAGGCTTCAAAAATGGATCCAAATCTAACATGCAACAGAATAAAGGTGTTCCAGATCCTTCTCAGTGAATACAAATTAATTTAAATCAGCTATTCAAAAGTCAAACTGTGAGAAATAATAGATGTCCTTTTCAAACACAGCAAATTTCTTTTGGCTAAGAGATATTCACCTAACTCACTTCTTGGGGTGCTTTTAATTTCTGATCTTGCATCTGGTAAGATCTGAGGAAAGCTATTACATCAGAGCCCTCATGAATTCACTTTTATTGACTGGTCTTTTAGTTATCTATTTGGAATTTATCCAATAATCATCACAATGACTAGTCATATGAAATCCTCGAGTGTTAAAAAACGTTGAAGACATTTTACATGATAGTTTCACATTCTTTACTACCAGAGGTCACAAAATGGATCCAATCGGCAAATATTTTTTAAAAGTTTGCAATATCTGCCATAATTAGAAAAATTTGCATACACACACAAACATACACACGTCTTCATTTTAGTGACCCATAGCAACACAGGGCAACACCGACAGGAGCTGATTAGCAACTACTCCTTTTAGGAGCAGTCCCTAGGACTCTCTAGGGCTTTAAACCTGATGCATTTATTTACAATACCTGACAGGTTCCAGTAGGATTTTGCGTTTTTGACCCTACATATAATGCCTATTTGAGAAACTTGTTTTAAAATTTATCAACAAAGTAAAGTTTACCTCATATAGGAAAGGAGGTGTTTCTTTTCTGGCAATATGAACTATAATATCTTGCATTAACTTCTCAGAAGCTATTCTTGCTCTACTTTTAATTGAGACTATATTGTCACATGTTAACAGATTCTAAT
>NW_006490365.1:0-909 GCF_000325575.1 Pteropus alecto | reverse complement strand
GCTGCAGCGTCTCCGTTTGCATGAGGTTCCAGTGTCAGTGAACTCCCCTTCCATCGATGGTTTGCTAAGAAGGTATTTTTAAAATCGCAGATTTTTTAAAAGCTTTTTCGGAATCAGCCGAGGTCATCACATTTTCTTCTTTGATCTATTGAACCGTCCGTGCCTTCCTGTGACAAAGCGCATTTGACCATGATGTGTTATTTTTGATAAGCTGTCGCCTTTGATTAAGAACCAACCCTTACATCCGCTTCACTGCAGGTCGACGCACGGCACAGCCCTTCCTCTGCCCAGGCCTCCCCTCAGCCTTTGTTCACCTGCGGGAAGGCGGGCGATATGCAGGCCGGAGTCGGCTCAAGACACCACGGACACGTTGGAAGGCTCGCTGCCCGTGTTCCTGGTGCTGGGCACTGGGGCACAGCGGAGAGGGCAATGTGCAGGTCTCTTCCCTGCCATCTGGGGCATCAGGACGTCCCCTTGGACTTGGGAGTCCTCGGACCGACGGCGGACGTTAGCGCATTGTAAGATGTGAATTCTGCTGGCATTTTAAATGCTAACACCATTCTCAGGGAAGGGGATGCAGGCAAAGGGAATGGAGACAGCATTTCAGAAAACAAGCCAGCACATGCGCATCTCATGTTGGCCAGTGGGGAACACCGCTGCCCAGCACGCGGGACACTCGGAGAACGGGCACATCAGCTCCTCGGGCTCTCGATGACTCCTTTCCACGAGGGAGGCACCTCCAGGAAGCCACCACGCAGAGTCGCAGCCCGAAGCACAACCAGGCCAGGTTTGCTCAGACCGGCAAGCGGTGCGGTGACCACTGCGACCACACGGGGTGCGTCCGGGGGCATGCTTGCTGCCGTCACCCCCTCTTGGGGGAGGCTGCCAGTGCACAAGACCTGGCAGGGG
>NW_006490364.1:0-907 GCF_000325575.1 Pteropus alecto | reverse complement strand
AGGCAGAGGCACAGGGAGAACTTGGTTTTGAATCCAGCCCAGACACACACAGCTCCTTGTATGGTGGCAAGCTGGACATCTGAGAGGTCAGAGATGGTCCAGATGTGGTAGGCTTCTCTTTTGCTTGGTGGCAGCTCTGGGGAAAACAAATACTTACAACTAGTAGCACCATTTTGAAAGGAAGAAAGGGAAAAATGTGCTTGCCACTAGGGCTGCTTCTGAGGGCGCACCATCAGGAGTCTGAGCTCGGGCAGTTTAGGCCTAAAGACTGACCGTGAAGACAGTGGCTAAATGCGGAAGTCGGGCTGGGCCTCTGACCAGCAACGCCGGCTGGGGCCCACAGAAGCCGAGTAGCACAAGCTGACGGCTTTCTGAGCTGAAGATGATGGAGACTTGGAAAGGCTCCGAGGGCAGGCTGTGAAGAATGGCACAGAGCTAAGGAACCTTGTCAGTTCGCACTTGAATGCAGACTTAGAGACCAAGGTGAGGCTGGGAAGGAGAGTCACCGGTACGGGCGTTTAGGAGTAAAATATGAGAGGGTGTACAAGGGCAGACGCTGGTGGGAGAGGATGTGGGGCTGGGGAACCATGTGTGAGGTGGGAATCCCTGTCCAAACAAGTCCCGCCTGGTACCTGGCCCCACGGTGACTTCTGAGGGAAGATAACTGGGGGTCCCGTGACAATGACACTGGCACCATGACAAACAGAGGACTCTCCAAAAGCAGACGCTGGGAGCGGGTCTCTAGCACACGTTGGAACTACAGTGGTTTCCGGGGGATGGCAGTAAGGTGGACACAGAAGGTGAGGCACTGAGTACAAATGCTTCCTCTAGAGATGTCTCCAAGGTCATCGAGAAAGAAAGACGTGCTGAGAAGCAGGTGCTGAAGGCCTTGCCTCAAGGCCAAGGG
>NW_006490363.1:0-908 GCF_000325575.1 Pteropus alecto | reverse complement strand
GAAATGGCCTTTGACTTTTTTTTCTCTTTCGACCTTTAATGCTAGTATATGAATCCGGTTGCATTTTGTAATAGCGACTTGCTATTCAGCGATCATGCTAAACATTCACTTACTGATTATAATATCAGATACATACATTCTTTAAGACTTTTAAAGTACACAGTGTGTTTCTTCTTTTTTGCTCCTTTACTAAAGAGCTGCGCGAACTTTCCCGAGTCCGAGCGGATTTACATCCATATCTCATCGACGGCACCTGGGAAATGCCCAATCCCGAACCAGTCACAGGAAGGGTAACGAGATTCCTGTGACTTGGCTAGCAAGCACCCTGCCCTGTATAATCAGAACCGCTGCGTCACGGGCAGCAGTTTCCCTTTATTTGAACCAAATACCTAAGTACTTGGAAACGAAACCTTTGATCAGAAAGGGGAAAATCAGGAGACAGACGATGTTGGACTGACGTTGGTGGAACGGCCCTCCAGGAAAACGAGCTCGAAATTACAGTTCTCAGGGTACAGCATTTCTTAGGCACAGACTAATATGTTTAATATTCGAAAACCAGCTGTCGATTGTGGAGGAAGAATTCGGTCTTAAAACGAAGTAATTCAATGCACAGATACCCTTCTGGTGATTATACAATACAAACTTCTCATAGAAAACTGAACACATACACAGTTATTGATCACTGACAGGATTGCCTGTGATTTGAATTTTGTTTTAGTCTTTTTCAGATGATCTAAATGCTCTACCGCAGGGTTTGCCGACCCGGACGCTGCTGACATTTTGGAGCAGAGAACTTTTTCTTGTAAGAGGCAGCCTTGTGCACTCAGGGAGTTGAAGCAGCATTCCTGGATTTGATCTACCGGATGCCGGCGGCACCTCCCCTTTCCCCCGGTTGTGACAAAAAAAAA
>NW_006490362.1:0-908 GCF_000325575.1 Pteropus alecto | reverse complement strand
TTTTTTTGAAACTGATGTTTCAGTCTAGCACCACTCTCATCCATTCTCAGACAGCTGCCAGAGTAATCTCTCGCGGATACCAATCCAAAGCTTTGCCTGCTATATAGCAGGAAGTCAAATGTTCAGTGAGTTAATTGAATGTCTGTGGGGCACCAGGCATATTTAGAATGTTAACTCATGTACTCGCACAGCCAGATTTGAGGATAATATAATTAGGGTTATATCATATTTTAATAATGCCCCATTTGAAGATGAAGGAGGTTTAACAGAGTTAAATAATTTATCCAGGCTCTTGCATTTAGGAGGAAAACAGAGCTGTGAAAAATAGTAGCTGCCAGGTGAGGGGATTGTGGCTGCTGCTTATCTTGGAGGATTAGAGTTCTTTTGTAATTTATCATAGCTTTAGGAAGACGATGAGGGTTAATGCAGTATGCAATCTTTTTTACTTTTAATCCCAGGATACTTCAGGTGCCAGTTAACTGAACGCTGGGCAGTAAATGTACTTGCCGATCAGAGCTTTGATGCTAATGTGTCCAATCTTTCTTTCCACAGACAGTTACTGAGCCTTTTCGCGAAGGTACTGGTGCTAGGAGTTTCAGAGGCCTGGCATGTATCAGGCATGAATCCTGCTGGAGGAGTTTCTGAGCTGGTAGGGAGGGGGGAATACATACATAAGTACAGCAGGATGTAGAAGGTGGTAGGCACCAATGCAGCTGTTGACAAAGAAAAGGTCTAAAAGGAATAGCAGCTTTCAGAAGTGAATTTTTGACCAAGTAACAACCCACGGTAATTCTTCCAAGAGAACCAACCATTTCTAATAAATTACTAAGGAGAAGATTTGAGAAACTATAAAGAGACTGGCGAAAGGGATAAAATGCCCACTATAGGGGTTGAAGAGGCTTGACTAT
>NW_006490361.1:0-909 GCF_000325575.1 Pteropus alecto | reverse complement strand
GCCTTGCAATCTGTGAGGTCAACCAAGAGTTGCCTGGCCTAAAAAAATTTTTTATAAATAAATAAATAATAAATAAAGTATACAGTTCAATGGCATTTAGTACATTCGCAAGGTTGTACAAGCGCCACCTTTGTCAGGTTCCAAAACATTTTTATCCCCCCCAAAAGGGAACCCCATACCTACAAAGAAGTGGCTCCTCATTTCTCCGTCTCCCCAGACCCCCACGAACGTTATCTGTTTTCTGTCTCTATGGATTTACCTAGTCTAGATACGTCATATAAATGGAATCACACAATATGTGACCTTTTATTTCAAACTATGTCCAACCACACATTTACTGAACTCTGTTACATGCCAGGCACTAGCGAAGTGCCAGAGATAAGATGGTGACGAAGACAGATGTGATCACCACCTTCACGGGATTTATGAGATAGCCATTGTGCAAGTACATACAAACAATTAACTATCTAATTACAAATGTGTAAATGGCACAGAGTTGAAGAACAGAAGCTACCGGGAAGGTAAAACAAGAAGGGCCTGATCTAGTTTGGGGAATGAGGGAAGGCTTCTCTGAAGAGGTGCCATTTAAACTGAACCTTAAATAATGATAGGGGGGCGGCAGTAAACCACAGGAAGAAGGAGGGACAAACCCTCATAGCCAGGTTGGAAGGTCGGGCATGAAGGTTTAATCAGAGGAGTCATGAAACTCGATTTGTTTTTATTGTTGTCATGGTCGGGGGAGTGTTATTGACTACAGTTCATAGTTTATATTAAGGTTCACTCTTTGTGTTGTACAGTTCATTGGGTTTTGATATATGTGTAACAACATGAATTCACCACTAGAGTGTCATACAGAATGGTTTCACTGCCCTAAAAAGACCCTATGCTTCCCCTATTCATTCATCTCCT
>NW_006490360.1:0-909 GCF_000325575.1 Pteropus alecto | reverse complement strand
GTTTCAATTTGCATTTCTCTGATGATTAGTAATGACCACCCTTCATGTATCTGTTGGTCACTGTATTTCTCTTTTGGAAAAATGTCTATTCAAATCCTCTGCTCATTTATTTAACCAGATTTTTTTGCTATTGAGTTTTATAAGTTTTTAAATATATTTTAGATATTATGCCTTATCAGGTATATAATTTGCAAGTACTTTCTCCTATCCCATAGGTTGCTTTTTCATTTTGTTCATGGTTTCCTTTTTCTGTGCAGAAGCTTTTTCAGTTTAATATATTTCCACTTATTTATTTTGCTTTTGTTGTCTTGCTTTTCATGTTAAATCCAAAAAAATAATCACTAAGACCAATGTCAAGAAGATTACTGACCATTTTCTTCTATTTTTATGGTTTTAGACCTTAAACTAGTCTTTAATCCATTTTGAATTAATTGTGTGCAGTTTATAATTATCCAGAGAATCCTAATTGATTTCAGAAAAAAAAATTAAAATGTTCTTTTTGTGATTTATCAGGCCCTTTATGATCTATTTTCTGGGCACTTCTTCATATTCTTCATATTTATATCCCATTTCTTGCACAGACATCTTCCAATTTAGCTATAGCAAGTTAGTTGCTGCTCTCTAAACCTGCTATGTTTCATCTTCTTTTTATGCCTGGGACAAGGCTGTATCCTTCCTAGGAAGCTCTCCCTCAGCTGCTGGATGCTCATTCCCGCTCCCTCACTCTCTTGAGGGATCACTTCTCAGGAAGCCTTCTTTGCTATTTTGGCGTAAGTGTGTGTGCCGCAGACTTACATACCATCATCTGCCTGTGCTTCAGATACTGTTCTTATAACACAACACTGTATTGTTTTCTTATTTGTTTGTACTAAGTAAATATTTAATGTGTATTTGATAATAAGACAAAAA
>NW_006490359.1:0-909 GCF_000325575.1 Pteropus alecto | reverse complement strand
AGAGTACTCCAGAGCCAACCTTGAGAGAAGTCATGCTAGAGATATACCCACCAGGAAGGACCAAAAATATCTGGAACTCCTAACAGCATGAGAGACAAAGGATAGCATCAGAAAGGACTTACCAAGGATGGCAAAGTTATTAGATGATGGGATCCACATGGGGTAGTGAGCCAACCTTGTGGCGGAGAGATAGAGGTGAAATTTTCCTTGGGCCCTGTAGTCAATAATTTCTATAGTGAGAGAAGTGCTCCCCCTGACCCCCACGCCCCAGAGCAGCAGATGAGAGTTTGAGTTCTTCCTCTTCCATTGTGAGATCTCAGGCAGTTAGATGGGACTTCTATCTCTCATCTGTAAAGTGAGGGGTTTGGAGCACAAAGCTCCAACTGCATTGTTGTTGTAAGGGTTCAGTAATTTGGCACATCCTTTATTTTTCAGCGTTTACAGTCTGCCTTCCTAAAAAGACTGACCTGTTCATTCGCATGCTTACAATCACACCTGACTTGGTGTAGAAGCCCTTCAGCTTGTAGGTGCCTTTCGGTACCAGGGCTCATTAAACCCTCACAGAGAAGCAGTCACACTACAGAGGGGTTAAGGGCTGTGCCCAAAGACATAATATTAACAAGTGGCATTAGAGTCTGGACTCAGCGTGGTTTAGCACTTTCCAGGACACTAGGCAAATTGCCTTAAAAAGACTGAAGTTAGCTCACAGGAAGGGCTTGCAGGTGGTAAGCTGAGTAAGCCCTGCTGTGGTTTTGAGAGATGACATACCCCTTCCAGAGATGACTCTGGATCAGAGTTGAGAGCCTGCAGTTCCTGGTGCTGGGACCCCCTCTTCCCCTCTGACCTTATAAGAGGAGATTCTCAGGCTCTGCCTCTGGGTGGCAGGTGCGCTTCCTGGAGCAGCAGAAC
>NW_006490358.1:0-908 GCF_000325575.1 Pteropus alecto | reverse complement strand
TTCTTATTTTAAAAATTTTTGTATGTTCTTTGTTACAAGCCAGTTCTTCAGGATGAAGAGGTAGATGGAAGAGGAAAGTCTCATTCGTTCTATTTATTTATTTTTATTATTTATATAGACTCAAACATAGGAGAATTTGAAATGAGGAGCTACATTTTCGAACACTAGCTTGTTATCTTCATCTGCCATCTATGATTTTATTTTATATTTTCAGGAGACTCTCTCAAAGGCCTACTTTTTTCCAAGCCCTGACCATCAGAGATGCCTTATTTCCTGTTAATTTACTTAAATTTGAAACATGTTACTTATGATCAAGTTTCTTCAATAGTTGTAAAAGTAATCATAAAAATATGCATTGCAGTGCTCGAGAAACATCCTGCGGGCACCTTGAATTATTACACTATACTGAATAATTAGATTATTTCTTACCACGTCAGGTTTCAGCTGTTGCTAAGTAAACTCTAAGCATTTCATCAATGGATTTGTAATTTGTGGTTGATGGTAATGTAATACTTTGTAAACTAATACTTCCAGAGTCTGATTCATACATACAGATATAGCATTTTTCAAGTTCATAAATGAGTCACAACTTTAAAATGGGTCCTTTCACGTTATAAAAGTCGGCAGCTTGAAAACATTCATCACGCATCTGTGACTTGCAAAGCATCAATGCTCAGGATGTTTTCCAAATAAATTGGTCATTAAAGTCTATGGAAAGAGAAGCCAGGGCTCTCTCAAGCTCAATTTTCTCTTCATTCCCACGTAGATATGATTTGTTTTTTGGTTTACCTCCTAAGAGAACAATGAGGATTAATGTTTGTTGGCGAGATGCTTTGAGAAGCTGGTTTGAAGAGTGCAGTTTGAAAATACCAGCAGTGATTATATTCAAGCTGAAAAAATGAGACACC
>NW_006490357.1:0-909 GCF_000325575.1 Pteropus alecto | reverse complement strand
ACACAAAACAACACAAACACACAAACACACACATGCGCAGCTCGGTGTGAAATATTCTATGGATGAAGTATCATCAGCCCATGATTGATTGGATTCCATTTGATTTTCACTGTCAACTTAAAACATTTATCTATGTGAACTAATATTTTCTATCTTGTTTCTAAAGATGAAATTTAATGCCTGGACTGGTTTGACGTCCACCCCAAAATCCATGTCTACCCCGAACCTCGAAAGACAGTCTTATGTGAAAACAGGGTCTTCGCAGATGTAATTCGTTAAGATGAGGTCGCACAGGACTGAGCTGCGGCCCGTGACTGATGTCCTCATGAGGCGCCGTGCAGAGACACAGATGCCAGAGAGGGGAGAAGGCCACGTGGTGACAGAGACAATGAGTGAAGTGTCCGTAAACCGAGGATCCCTGAGGATCGCTGGCAGCGCCCAGAAGCTGGCAGAGCCAAGGGAGGGTCTTCAGTGAGACAGTGGCCGTCCTGACACTCCAACTTCAGACTTCAGGCTCCCAGAGGTGGGGGGACACATTCCTGTTGTTCTAAGCCATCTGGTTGTGATGGTTTGTCAGGGCAGCCCTAGGTTACTACAGTACAAATGAGGGAAGGCTTGTTAATTTAAAAAAGATTATTCCCTGGTACAAGGAAGTGTGTTTGATTTTTCCGTACTTTGTTTTTAAGTTCAAGAAGCCAAGCTTAGCTATCCTTCTCATGTGGAAATAGCTCAGTTCATGGAACAAAGGACGACCAGTGTCACACTGACCCTGGAGAAGCCTCGGCATTTCGGCGAAGCCATCCTTCACGAGGAAGGCCGAGCTCGTCTTCAAAACCATACGCTGTGGTCCTTCGCTGTACAAATCACGGCCATCTGCCTACTTTCCATCGATTCAAAATGAGATCCATA
>NW_006490356.1:0-908 GCF_000325575.1 Pteropus alecto | reverse complement strand
CCCTGTTTTCTACAATTCCTGTGGCCTGACCTTCCTAATGCTGCAAACTTAGCTCAAGGAGGAGCCCTGATGCTTCAGGGAGTTTGCTGTCATGCAGCTGGCTTTCTGCTGTAGGTACTTGCTTGTCCTTTTGAACTAGTGCAGCTGTCCTCAAACCCCATTGATCTATGCAGACTCCAAGTAGACTCTTCCACATCGGTCCCGTCACTTCAGCTTCTAACCTTTTCTAATTAGCAGTGTTGCAAGAAGTTGTTTCAGATCAAGCAGCTTCCTCAGGCAGTTAAATTGTAAATTGGTGCTCATTATATTTCATCCATCTAGTTCAGTTTACACAATGTCAAGGAGAAAATTGAGACTTTTGGTAATTTGTTCCTTTATCGATTCAGTCACTCAGTAAACATTTATTGAGCATCTACTATACGCCAATTACTCTTCTGGACACTGAAGATACTGGGTTAATGAGATTATTTGCCCTCATGGAGCTCATATTCTAGGTGAGGAAACAAACAAAAAACAAGGAAATAAATATATAAAATAATATTAGATAGTGATAAATTCCAAGGTAAAAAATAAAGTAGGATAAGGGAGTAGAGAGATGGGCATGAGGCTATTTTAGAGATGGTGGGCAGAGGGAAGGCTTCTCTGAGGAGGTGATATTTGAGTAGTGACCTGAATGAATCAGGGATCTAGCCACGCAAAGAGTTCCCGGCAGAAGGAACAGGCAGCACACAGCTCTAAGGACATAAAGCACATGGTGGGACTGCAGAACAAGGCGGCCAGGGTGGCGCGAGTAGGCACAGTGAGGCGAGAAGTGGAAGGAGATGAGCTCCTGAAGTTAAGAAAGGAGAAATGAGTTTCTCACTCCTCTCTCCTCCTCCAAACGAAGCTATGTCGATTATCGAGGAAAG
>NW_006490355.1:0-908 GCF_000325575.1 Pteropus alecto | reverse complement strand
TTTTTTGAGTCTAGATGAAATACATGTAATGTGTTTTCCACAGTGCTTGGCACATAGAAACTACCAGTAAATGTTAGCTTTTTTCACAGCATAGTAGTTGGAAGCATGGATTCTAGAGCCAGACTGCCAGCTTTTGACTCTGAGCCCTGCCTTATACTAGCTGTGTGACCTTGGGCAAGTAAACCTCTCCATACTTCAGTTTCCTGTCTGTAAAACAGAGTTACTAGTACCTAGTTCATAGGCTATTGTGAGGGTTAAATGAGTCAATATATGTGAAGTGCCTACAACAGTGTCAGTTATGTAGGAAGCCCTATATAACCATCAGTTATTATTGCTGTTGCTTTTCTGGTCTGGGAATGTTGGAAATAGGGGCATGGAACCTCTTAAAAGGTTGAGAGCTCAACAGATTCTCTGAGACTGTGATCATATCCTCCCTCTCCCCCCATCCCTGAATTTGGTCTAACAATTGGGGTACATGGGGTAAAAGCAGGGGAGAGTGAGATACAGGGCCCTGGGAGCTGGGACACCTGAATTCTTCCCTGGCCTCTGCTCTGGCTCTTGGTGATCCATTTCCAGTGCCTACAGACTTCAGGAGAGGTCATTGCTTTTTTCCCTGGGAGGACTGTGATGGGAGAACTACTTTCCTGGTCTAATAGAAAGCTCCCTTTGGTAGAGAGTTAGTCCCTGGAGTGTGGGGCGGGAAGATAGGGTGGGGCAGAGGAGACTGACATTTACCAAATACCCTCTAACTATGGACCAGTCCCCACATACCTGACCTCACATACGGTCAAAGAGATGAAGTGACTTGCCAAAGACAAAAAGCTAGAAAGTAGGAGAGTTGAGATCTGAATGATGGCAAATTTGCCTGATAACAAATCTTAACTCCTTTCCATTGCTACACACTTGAT
>NW_006490354.1:0-908 GCF_000325575.1 Pteropus alecto | reverse complement strand
AGTATAATTAATTAGCCTAACATCAGTAAGAGTTTTTCTGAAGTTTAACTGAGTGGCAAGAATGTTCTTTCTACTTTCCCCGTGGGGACTAGTGACGTTTGCCAAGGGCAGCTCCTTAACAAAGACACCTGGAGAAGCCATAACTCACCTGGGATGTGAACTGACGCTTAAGGAGATGCTGACCCCTTCTCTGGTCAGACTTCCAGAGAGAAGGTAACCCCTCTCAGCACACAGCACCATGCCCACCTAGAATGGCCCCCACACCTTCCATCTCTCTAGAATCCTCACTTACCAGCTCTTCTCTGAGAAGAGACAGAAATAGTGAGAAAGTTCCTTCAAATTTCTAAAATGTTGTTGGAAACACACCTATAACATTATGCCGCTCTGAGCCCGGGCGTGAGGAGGGCATTGGATTCCGCGGTAGATGTAACTGCACCCATGGGGGTACTCCTGCTTACCTTCTGTAACTTCTCAATCATTTCTTCAATACTAATATCTGCTGTCTGCAGAACTTTGTTTTCCATCTGCACCAGCCAAGCACACAACTCTTTATTTTTTTCATTGAACACAATCCATGAATTGAGTCTGTCTTCAATCTCCTGTTTGCGTACAGACACCTGGAAACAAAAATGCATTTGGCAGCTGAGAACAGGCAGGAAGGAAAGCATTTCCCTTCCCCTCCCCCCATCAAAAGGACTATGAATTTCATTCATTTTAATCAGTAGCCCTATAGACTGAAAGTACTACGTTTTTGCCTCTTAAACTCCTAAGGTTTAACACCAACGGAAGTTTCTTACTCCTTTGATAAATGTCATAAAAAGCAACAAAATAAAGATTGCTCCTGAATTGTAACTGACCAAAAAGATCCAGTTTTATCCAATATCATCAGGTATATTAAAAATTAGAAA
>NW_006490353.1:0-908 GCF_000325575.1 Pteropus alecto | reverse complement strand
GGAAACAGTAGCGAGAATTCCCAGCCGCCCTCGCTCACTCACCCCGCATCCACACGTCGTCGTCCTGCACGGCCTCGGCCCATGCGTCCCATGCATCCCAGGCAGACACGAGCCTGGTGCCACACTGGGGATGGAGCCAGGTGCCAGGTGGGCACCGAAGGCTCTGCAGAGTGCTGGTCTGGTCACATGGAAGGCCCTGTGTGGGCTTGCCTGGGCCCCACACTGAGGCTCAGGCCTGCGTTCGTGGGTGTCTGTGCGTCTCATGGCTGATGAGGTTGACCTTGATCTCTAGTTGGGACGGTGTCTGTCGGGTCTGTCCACCACGTGCTGTCAGGCTGCTGCTCCCCCTCTTGTCCCGGGAGACGTGTGAGGCCATGCAGGTGTCCTGGCTGCTCGTGCTGGGGAGGAGTGGCCCTGTCATCTGCTGGTGGATGTCAGCTGCCACGATGGTGACCTTGGCACCCATCTGGCAGACACTTGTCCTCAGTGCCGTAGGGGTCAGCCGGCGTTCTGTAGGGAGGTCTGCCTCCCCCCAGGGCTGTCGGGCCGTCCGTTTCTGTCAGCTGCCTGGGCTCCTGGACTTTGGGCAGGTGCGTCACTGTTTGCTGCCCTGCGTCGGCTGTGGCGCCGGCCACTGCAGTGTCTGCTCGGGGTCCTGTGTTCCTGTGTCCCTGTTTGGAGTACTTCCTCCCTCATAGCCACACAGGCCAGCTGGGCCCGCTCCCACCTCCCCTGCCCTGGCCTCCTCCTCAGGCTCTGCGTGGCACTGAGCCACCCAGGCTCCACGTTCCCGCTTGGTGACCTGGACAGCTTACACGCACGTGGGAGCTACCACCATGGTGGGCCAAGCTCGGGGGTGTGGGCGTGCGGCTTGGCTTCCATTCTTTGTTTTTGAATAGGCGTAGGGT
>NW_006490352.1:0-908 GCF_000325575.1 Pteropus alecto | reverse complement strand
GTCTCTTTGAGATCCTGCTTCAGTTCTTTTGAATATATGTCTGTAAGCAGGATCAGGGAGTCTTTCATTATATAAAAGGAAAATAAACTATCATGGTTTCTTTAGTACCGAGTGTGGGTTTTTTTTCCTCTCTCTGTTAGTGACCCTGGAGTCAATCCATTCCACCCTCAATTTTCTCATCTGTAAATAGAATTATTAACAGAACCTATAACCTTCAGGCTTTTGCAAATGATAGCAAGTACATACGCAAGGATTTTTTTAATGCTTACCGAAGGAATAAACAACTGATACCTGTGACAACTTGGATGGGTTTCCAGGGCATGATTCTGAATTGGGAAAAAAACAACAGCCCTAATCTCAAAGGGTTACCTGCTTATGACCTCATTTTTTCCTAACGTTCTCAACTTAACAGAATTATAATGACACAGGATAAACCAGTGGTCGTCAGGGCTTAAGGTTGGGGGAGGGGCGTGATTATTATGGGATACGTGAGAGAATTTCTTCGTGGCGATTAAACAGTTCTGTATTCGAACCGTGGTGACAAGAGAAAACGAGAGAGAGATAAATGATGAGATTAAGATAAGATCATTAACCCGACTCGATCTCATTGTCATGATGTCAGTTTTCTAGTTTGGACAATGAAATGTGGTTGCGAAACACGTATCGCTGGCAGAAAACTGGGCGAGGGCTGTGTGAGAACTCTCTGACTGTTTTGCAACTCCTTGTGCGTCTTGAGCTATTTCAAAATAAAACGTCAAAATAGAAAAAAAAATGCGTCTGGCACATCTGAAGTGCTCGGTATATATCGCTGTCCTTGATCTCCCTAGGACATTTTTCACTCGATCTTATTTGCTCTGTTTTCAATGTTCTTTTTCTGGCCAGCTCTAATCACCACGAAATGAACAACT
>NW_006490351.1:0-908 GCF_000325575.1 Pteropus alecto | reverse complement strand
AAAAAAAAAATAGAAAAAATAAAATATCAATCTATTGATGAATAGGTAAATGAAATATGGTATATCCACTTAAAAGAATATTATTCAGCAATAAAAAGTGTAAAATAGATACATGCTACAACATGAAGGAAAAAAGGGAAAAAAGAATTATTTTAACAAGGTTTTTTGATGCAGAATTATTTTGGTCTCAACTTCCTGTCCTTGATAATAATGTTTCTTTTCTCCTGCTATGGAAAGGACAGCTCTCGCATTAGAGTTTCAGTCCCTATGTTCAGGAAGAAAAAAGAGATCAGACTGTCCCTTTTTGTATCTGCTGTTTTTAAAAAATGTTATTAGCTCAAAATAATCTTTATTCCAAAGTGGCATATTTTGAGGTGGAATATGCTGCCATCTTTCAAGTATTGCCACCTTCTAAACCACAGGGACGTTTTTACTTCATAGGGGCTTTGAAAAACTTGTCCATTCCATTTCTAACTGAGAAATAGAAGAAGGGGTTCTTCTCTTTGTGTCTAAGTTTAATTAGCCACTCATTTCACCCCATCATCCAGTTTTATTTTCTTAATATCGTCTAATGTTAATTTGTTATGTATCTCTTCTAAATAAAGGCTCGTAGAATAAGGGTCAGCCCAATCGTTCTCACTGCTGTATCCCAATACCTAACAGCACCCGAAGCTCAAGAAATATTTTCTTGAAGATGAGTAAACCCACTAACAGCACTAGAGCTTTCCTATTATTAAATGCTTTATATTGAAATTAATATATTGAGGCTCAGAAAACTCCCACCACCTACCCAAATGAAGCAGGATTCCTGCTCAGATTACCCTTACTCTAATACCCATAGCCCTGACACCAACTCACAGACCTGTCACAGAGAATGCTCTTCTTTGGTATTGATTGAAGGAATTAAA
>NW_006490350.1:0-908 GCF_000325575.1 Pteropus alecto | reverse complement strand
ATATTAAGGTTATATGTGGTAAAAGGTTACCGTGCTTCATTTATTTATATACGTATCTATAAATACACTTATTTACATGTTGTTTATTCAAAGGTTCTTTTGAAAATGTATTTTTAAGTTCAAAATAATAATCATTTAAGTAAAGTTATTGAGTAAATAGTACTTATAGGTGGACACAGAGATAGCAGAAGTGTGCGAAGGGACATGCGAATGGCCATAATTTGGGAAACGCTACTCTAAGAAAGCCATGCTTTCGAATTAGACATCTTCGTGTATCATCACAGGGTGGCAACTTGCCCAGATTAGTTAATTTAATTACAGACAAAGGGCTCAGGTTGGGCACGCTGGCAAATAAAGCACGGGGTTTCCTGGTTTGCAGGTGGAAAAATACAGCAGGTAGGGGTGAGAGGGTCCCAGAAAGACTCAGAACTAAAGGAATACATGAGCCAAGCCTGGCAGGCGGAGACGGAGTACATTTCCCTGTTCCCATGTCCTTTGGCAGAACGTCAGGTCGGTGGGACCAGCACAGTAAGGAACCGGGCAGATGGCACGTAGGTGAGAGAAACAGGAGCCAAGGTTCTGGGGGATGGGGGGCTCATGGGAACATCATGGATACATTTGGCTCTGTTAGGAATTGGGGAGAATGAAGCAGAAGAGCAGCCCCAGTAGTCAATGCCCCCACCCATGGCCCCCACCCTTGACCTCAGAGTCACTGATAACCTGAACACCTCTGAAATATTGACTAAGTACCCAAATCTGTGACCGTTCCGCTTTCCAACTAATACCCCTAATATTTGAGCTCATACTCTAGCAAATGTCATTGTTGTCTTGGGGGTACAGTTCAATGAGTTTCAGATTTAAAAATGGCTAAAGGGGTAAATTTTATGTTATGTATATTTTGCCACAAT
>NW_006490349.1:0-908 GCF_000325575.1 Pteropus alecto | reverse complement strand
TGGTAATTATGTGATATGATGGAGGTGTCAGCTAACTACGCTGGTCACCATATCGCAACATATAAATGTATCAAATCAACAAGATATACCTTAAACTTACACAATGCTATTTGTCGATTCTATAGCAATAAAAACATTTTTTTATAAGACCTCATTCAAATTTCGCTAATTGTCTTATTGATGCCTGATAAAAAATACTATTAAACTAAATTATAGGTCTTATTCAAATCTCACCTATTTCTCCTTTTAATGGGATTACTATTCAATTATTAATCCTCTTATTGTTATTAAAATTAATTTAATATAAAATTGCAAAATGAACCTGATTAAATATCAGTAGGATTCGGGTCCAGGATCCCACACAGCATTCTGTATCCTCCAATCTGACACAGTCTCTCAATCTTTCCTTATCTTTCATGACTTCACACTTTTGAAGAGGACTGGTGAGATGTTTTATAGAATGTCCTTCAATTTCGGTTCGTCGGATGTTCGCTCACAATTAGATTGAGATTATGCATTTTGGGGAAGGGAGGACTGGAAGGGAGGGAGGTCAGAAGTGATGAGTTCACGGCACGTGATATCAGAAGGTACACGATATCGACGCGTCTCGTAATTGATGATGTTACTTTTACCCTGATCCCTTGGTGACGGTGACTGGAGCCAGGCGTCTCCACCGGGAAGTTACCATTTTCATTGTTGGAATTCGTAAGTGTCTTGGGGGAGATACTTTGAGACCACGTGCGTGTGTGCGCATGCTCAAACTTTTGCTTCTCAAACTTTAGCATGTGGATAGATTTGGAAGGCAAGCCTTTCCAAGCTGACTCTCGAGTTTGTCATTTAGGCACTGTGGGTGTCCCACCCATGTCCCCTCAGCCCACCCTAGACATGACCTGCTGTCAGTTCCAGAA
>NW_006490348.1:0-908 GCF_000325575.1 Pteropus alecto | reverse complement strand
GCAGTAATTTTGACATTGACTTGTTCTCATCTATTTATGCATTCGTCTCTCTACGGGACTATGTTCTGCCTACACGAACCTGGCCCACTGGGGACATCGGAGAATGAGAGATTCTCTCATTCACTGACTGAACAAATGGGCATTAAGGATGGAGCACTTCTTTTAGGGGTGATATACATGGGTGGGGGTTGGGGGAAAGCCACTATCAATTAGTCTATTCAGTCTTATAAATAATGTTCTGCCACTTAATAGCAGCGTCAACTTGGATTTGTCACTACCTCTCTGGGGCCTCCCTCAGTTCTTCAAGCGTAAGTGGGGATAATGACAACAGCACCTGCCTCCCGGGATGGTGGAAGAGATTCGGTGAGTTCGTGTCACAGTTTCTGCTGCTATCAGGCCTAGAGCGCTGGGCAGCGCACTGGGCTCAGCTCAGCACCGACGGGTAGGCGCTCAAGCGCGCCAGGACAAAGCTGACGGTGCGGCCCGCCTACCTCGGTAGCTATGGATGCGGCGGCCCGTGCCGGGCGGCAGCGTGGGGTAGGGCTGCGGCTCGCCGTCGAAGTTGAGCCACACGGGCAGCACCACGCGCGGGCTGCGGTTGCAGAAGATGACCTGGGACGGCTCGCGTGAGTTCACCGAGCGCAGCACTGGCCGCGGCCGCCCGGCCTCCATCTCGTCCTCCGCGCCGGGTTCCTCTGGGTCGGACTCTTCCGGGCCGGAATCCTCCGCGGCCGCCTCGTCGTGGCCGTACTCTTCGGGGCCGTACTCCTCAGCGCCCGCTTCCTCTGCACCCGCCTCGGCCTCCTCCACGTTCCCCGCCCTCCGGGGCATTACCTCAAGAAGCCTAGACCACCCGGGCCTTGACAACGCGAGATTCGAGGGCCGCGCGCGGCGGGGCAGGGCGGGGC
>NW_006490347.1:0-907 GCF_000325575.1 Pteropus alecto | reverse complement strand
AAATCGTGTGCACTCAAGTAAGAAAAGAAATTGGCTTTAAACCCACCACTCTCATCCCAGACTCATGGGGGTGGGGGCACCTATCTGTCGTGCAGCTGACCGCCCAGCCCGGGGTGGGCTCGGGAAGGAGGCATTGGTTCCTGGCTCAGGCAGAACAGATTATGGGAAAAGGCCACACTGCCGAGGCACTGCCACATCTTTGTGCTCTTGGTTATTGATTCCGGGTAGGAATCTGAATCTCAATGGCTGTAATCACTGTGCAATTTTGGAAGCTGAGAGAGGCTAACCTAAGCCCAGCTGTACTGCATCTGCCCAGCAGCCTCTTACTATTAACTACAGATCATTAAGCTGTCCAAAAGAAGAGCTGCTGCCTCAATTTACATCTCCAAAGGGCTGCTGACTGGAATTTTAAGTTATGGTTCCAGAGTGTACTCTCTCTTCGAATGCCCAGTTTTGACTCATCTGAATTCTTAAATAGGCTGCATAGGAACTGCTAACACATATTTTTAGGAAGTGTGTCTCATAAGCAAGAAGAAATCACATTAACAGCAGCAGCAAATAATGTAAACCAATAAACAAGGCACTGAATAGAGACGTTTGAAAAGCCCAGCGTAGCTGAAAAGGAATGAGAAAGGGCCATTAGCCTCATTTTACAACCTCAGGAAGACAAAGTGGACACATTCGTTACCTAGATACCTGGGAAACTAGGAGAGAACGCTTAATTGGGTTTGTAAAGATGCATGTCTCTCCCACCAAAAAAAAATAGTGCTCTCTCTTGTGTATTTAGCAGATCCCTGGGCAACCTCAAAGAGAAGGAAATCAGAGGAGAACAGCACTGAGTCTCTCACAGCCAGGAGGGCACAGAACAGAGGCGCCAGCTGCCCCACTGAGCAAGCACGAGCTACTC
>NW_006490346.1:0-907 GCF_000325575.1 Pteropus alecto | reverse complement strand
CCTGACCCAGGCCCATGAGAACAGAAACTCAGCTTCACTATGCCTCAGCCTGACACTCTATTCCTGGCACCAGTGACCACGAACACCACTGTCTTAAAGAGTGTTCCAGGGCTCACTGCGTTCGTCGGGGGCATGATAACGATGGGAAATTGTCAGGCTATATGGTATTGAACTGTTTCTCTGCTGCAGGGCTTGTCAGTGTCTTTACTTAGCTAACATTCATCGTGAATGTTTGAGAACTGTACTTACAAGATGCATTGTTCAGACCTTTCTATGTCTCAGTGGTGATGGACCAACTACGAATCCCTCACCTGGGATCCTTGAGCGAAGAGGGAAGTTAATGGTCTGTTCCTCTAAAAACATGACCTTGGCCCAAAGTTCTTCTTTGCGCATACTCTGCCTTTGACTCAGTGCCACCCTTGTGGAAGCTCCTAATCATCATTACTCCCTGATCCCCCTGCAGTGCCCCGGATCCCTCTCACTTGACTCTCTTTCTTCCCAAGTGGCTCAGACTGCATCCCTGGTGTCAAAGCCGCAGGGAAATTTTGGGTCGCAGCTCCCAGCATATTCAGATGTCAGCTGGACCCTAGGGAATGTGACAGGTGGGTGGACAGAGGTACTGGATTTCACGGTGGGGCACCATCGCCCTTGGGACAGTAACCTGTTAGGCCAGACAGGTGATCAGACGCACAATGCACATGAGAAATGTCAGATGATAAATGATTAGGTCTTTATTGAAGTGAAGGAAACATGATGAGGAAGTGAGACCTGCCCAGTCTGAGCCGATTCTGAGCAGGGGTCTCAGGGGTACAGTGGGGAGCTGGGGAAAGAGGTGCCTGGCTGAGGAAGTCATCTGAGAGTGGGGGACAGAAGGTCCTAAGAACACTGTGAGGGGCTCAGAGTCTTC
>NW_006490345.1:0-907 GCF_000325575.1 Pteropus alecto | reverse complement strand
CGCACGGCCGACAAAGGACAAGGAAACCCACGCAGAAACCGGTGGGTCCTGGCTCGGGCGGGCCGCCGGCTGCTGCTGGGCTGGCCTCCTCGATTTCGTAATCCCGGCCGCTGTGAAATAATCCTTCTTAATCCACAAATCGACGCCCATTCACTACGCAGCCCTGTTGGACGAAATTCTCGCTAACGGAGACTTATTTTCGTTTCGCTAACGGTGACTTATTTTTGTTTCGCGGCTGAAGCAGGTGCTCTGCAGGCTTCCTGGGCACCGGGGCAGCTGCTCCTGCCCTGCGCTCACCTGGCCACGTCCCTTCTGGTCAGACGCACATTCGCTGGAGGAAGAGGTCCCCGTGCCACCTGGCCTCACACAGGAATCTCGAGTGTGCCGGCCGCTTCCTGCAGCCCCCTCGCCCAGAGGCCGGCGGCTTGGGAACCCCCGCGTGGAGCCCCGGCGGTCGCCGTGGTAACGTGGTGCGCTCAGGTCTGGGACTCACCCCGTTTCCGTCCTGGAGGACCGCTCTGCACCTCCGCTCTGGGCAGCAGGGACCCCGCCCCCCGCCCCGCAGGAGACCTCACGGCCTCTCTCACGGACAGCGAGGAGAGGGGACGGTGCCACTCTGCAGCCAGACCCCGCTGCCCGCCCCTGCGGTGCTTTCGGCCACCTGTCCCTGCTCGCCCCCGAGGTCGTCCGTCCCGCTGTCCGCAGGATCCCCCTCCGCTCAGACGCCCGCGGCTCTCGTCATCCGTCAGCTTCTCTCACCCCCGCGGGCCATCTTCATCGTGTTAAATCGACCGGCATGATGCCTGCCTCAGCCCGAGAGGGCAAGGGCCACGCCGTCTGGACCCTGCACCCCCTCCGGCCGCGTCTTTGTCCCCCTCGCGTGGGCCTTCGTCAGCTGTCGACACTC
>NW_006490344.1:0-907 GCF_000325575.1 Pteropus alecto | reverse complement strand
TAAAGAAGGCATATATTTGAAAAAAGTTTAAACTCTATGATTATATCTCACAAATTACAGCTCTATATTTAAATGGAGAATCATCTCTGTTCTGAAGTCTAAATGAAATGATTGCCATTTATTATATACATGAAATATATATTCATCACATATATGATATATATAATAAATCTCTAATTTTATAATTTTTAACTGAGTCCATCAAGGCTTCAATTTTATGTATAGATACATATATATAGTTGCAGATATAGATCAGCAGAATAATTCTGAGGTATTCAGATTTAAGTTGGTTTAGGCATCAGCTAGGCAGAAAATCAGATAAAGAAAAACATGAGTGTAAAGGACTTTGACTTATTCTGCAACTGAAGTTGTGAAGGAAGACATTATGGATTTTGCCAAATAACTAGAATGACATTAAAGAAACCAAGCCATGGAATGAATGCATAAGCACCATTCTAAATTGGATAAAACCTAGCAGCGGCGTCCTGACTCATAACAAATTTTGTCTCATTCTCTCCATGCTCCAGTGAAGGGCAGCATTTCCTTATCCTTCCCTGTGAAGTCAGACATTGCTCTTATTGCACAATTGTTCATCTTTACTATTTTACCAAATGGAGAAGTTATTGGCAATTCAGAGTTTTGAGACTGAAAACTGTCTGAACAACAAGGTGAGTGTTTTTAACATAAAATCACAAAAACACAAATAAATGGTTACCATCTATTTTACCTCAGAAGAAAATCGAGTCCAGAAAAGTAAAATGAGTTGCCCAAAGGGTCCCAGCAAATTAATGGTGCAGTCAAATCTCCAGGCAGCTAACATCATACTTTTTTCAATTACACAAAATTGCTTCCATATAAAATATAATTCAGTTTTGTGTCCATGGTGTCCTAATCCATTGATTCAATT
>NW_006490343.1:0-907 GCF_000325575.1 Pteropus alecto | reverse complement strand
AGTTTGGAGAAATGGAGGCAGATACGAGGTGTTGCAGTTACTATCGTTGTGCGACAGCCATCCCAAACCCCAACGACTGAAATCAATGGCAGCATTCATTGTACTCAGGGGTCTGCTCTCTGGGCACGTTCAGCCAGAACCGCTTGTGTCTGCTCCGCTCACCTCGGAACTGAAAGGCTCATTCACTCACGTTTGGTGGTTGACGTTGGCTGTCAGCTGGGACCTCAGCTAGGACGGGGGCCAGAACGCCTACATGAAGCCTTTTCTCGTGGCTGCCTGGCTTCCTCACGGCATGGTGGCTGGGTTCCCAGGGCAAGTGTCCCAAGAGCGGTCCAGGCAACAGCTGTACCACCTTTAATTATTCACCATCAAATGTCACATGAAATAACTTCTGCCATAAGCACGTCCACTCAGATTCAAAGAGAGGAACGCAGGTCCCACCTCTCGGTGGAGGAAGGTCACTGATATAGTGTAAGAAAAGCTTGCGTGACAGGATCTATTGGCACGACCACCATGGAAAGATGTCATCTGCCACATGGAGTTATGCGTTAGTCCGGGAGAGAGATGTCGAAGGCTCGAACCAGGTCAGAGGTGAGGGAAAGGGGCCCACTTGTTTATAACTTTAGGACAATCGCTAAATCTCACTTTCCTTACCTGTAAAACGAGGAGACCAAACAAGCTGATCACTGAGATCCCTTCCAGCCCCAGGAGTGAATGAGCCCTTAATTCTCCCCAACCATCTGTGGCCCCTCCGTGTTCCCTCAATACCCACCTCTACCTCCTCACCCTGCCTCTGCTCTCTGGTCCTAGGTGCCCTTGAGGCTGATGGTGACTCCACGTATAGCATCCTGGTCCATCCTACATATTTATTTCAGACTAAAATAAGCTGAGTGGGAGACGCTTAAGG
>NW_006490342.1:0-907 GCF_000325575.1 Pteropus alecto | reverse complement strand
ATCGGCTCCAGGCGCCAAACTCATGGGGAGTGTGGCTGTCACGTGCCCTGTCTGAGGGTCTTGCACTGGGTGTGGCATCAGGATGTCTAGGAAAGGGTTGGTGGGGGTGCAGGCTCCTGTGTGTCTCGCTCTATGGGACATCGGTCTGGTCAGTCATGGATTTCAAGGTTTAGGTCTGGGCAGATTGTGACAAACTAGACAGTGTCCAGACCAGAGTGACCAGAGGCTGGCCGGTCGTTTGGCAGGGCTGGGTGACGTGCCTGGAGCTGTTCAGAGAAAGGAGTGACAGGGGGACATGGTGATCACTGTAGCAAGAGAGTCGGACTTGATCTGTTTTGTCCCAGAAAGGCAGACCCAAGACTAGCAGGTACTAACTAGAAGGAAGCAGATTTTAATTCAGATGAGAAAAACGTCGAATGCTTAACACCATCTCAAAATACGGTGATCTGCCCCAGGTGGCAGCAAATGTCCCCTGAACTCTCTGAAATTTGGGGCACGCGGTGGGTCTGCAATGAGGGCCGTGGCTCTAAGTCCTGTGACTGGATGATCTCCTAAAGCTCAGTCCATCCCAGGAGGCCGTGACCGTGCCAACATTCCCAAAAGGACCCGGCCTCTCGGCGTTCAGCATGACGGCCACCTCATGACCTACGAGGCGGCCGTCTGCGTTTCCGGATGTGTGCGATGGAGGTAAAGCCCTTCCACGCCCATCTCCCCAGAGCGATGCTCGGCATCCCTCAATCATTTCCGTTGGAGGGAGAGGAAATCAGAAGCCAAGCCCTGCAGAATGGCATTTTTGAGCCCTCCATTCTCCTTGCTGTCTGTTCTGGACAATTGCTGAGCCTCGGCCTTTGTTCCCGGCTGGCTGTGTGGAGGGAGGAGAAAGGCCCCATCTTGGAGCATGCCAAAA
>NW_006490341.1:0-907 GCF_000325575.1 Pteropus alecto | reverse complement strand
TTTCTTTCCATATGGCATACTAAACATCATTATTTACCTGTTTATTCTCTGAGTCTCTGTGTGGGCGAGAGTTCTTCCTTTTCTTCACTGATGTACCTTCAGTGCCAAGCAGAGCCCCTGGCATGCAGTAGGCATCTAATACATGTGTACTCAGTAATCAGACTCCCTTCTTCTGTAGTACCACCCCCGGTGGTTTGGGAGTCTCCTCCAGTCAGTCCACTTGGGTGTGCCCCTTCCAGTCTCATGTCTCTGCTGCCTGCTCCTCAAGAACCCTTAGCAAACCCACCCGGATCCTCCTCACCATCCTCTCCAGCAGTTCGACAGAGCCCATCTGTCCCCTGCTTAGGAGTTGACAGAGGCTTTAAGTCACATACAGAATCCTGTTCAGCCTGAGGTCCCCACATCCTGAGCCACACAGCACGTGCACACGTGTTCTTCTTGCCTGCACCTCTCCCCTGCCCTGAAATACTCGTAACACTTTCGGTCCATGTCCATAACCTCTAAAGTTAGGTTTCTTTCCCACTTAGCCCAATTTTTTTCTAATAGAGATTTCATTCAATTTGCATTTATGAGTTATGAATATCCTTAAGTCCCTTTTGTGACCATGGACTACATCCCTGAGAAAAGTTCTCTATGAGAAAAAGCCTCACCAGCCACATATTGCCGTGCCCACCTCCCACCTGTCAGCAGGTGCCCGGTGAGTGAGGTGAACTGAGTGAGCTCTGAATGGGAATTCAGACTCTAGGCTCAGTCGCATGTTTGGAGTCCCACCCCAAGCACACCCTCCCCAGGCAGGCTCCCTACCTTCTCTTAGCTACTGGCTCCACCTCTGGAAAGGGGTGTGTGTCACAGCTCCCTCAGAGGGTGAATGAAGGCCCATGTGGACAAGTGCTGAGCACGGCATTTA
>NW_006490340.1:0-907 GCF_000325575.1 Pteropus alecto | reverse complement strand
TTCCAACAATATTTGCTGAAAAGCTTGTCCTTGGTCAAGAATCGTTTGACCAGATTATTTTTTTCAGATATTTTTGGGCTTTCTGTTCCGTTCAGTTGATCTATGAGTCAATCCCTTCACCAATATTGTCCCGCCTGGAATGGATTACTGTGACTTTAGAGAAATTATAAAAACGTAGTGAGATTTCTTCTGTTTAATGTTAGGTATTTCTTCTTTAATTATGGGAAATTCGTTGTCGTTTTATCGAGCAATCGTTTCCTGATTTCTGCTGTTACGCAGGGATCGGCACCTGCGCTTAAACGTTCCATTTCTCCTTGCTTTTCCTTTACGTTATTATTCCATTCTCCGAGAGTCCTTCGATATAATATTTTGGCTCACCAACTTTTTCTTCAGCCATTGACACTTTATTTATCTCTTCAAACTTTTTTTTCTTGAAACGGTCATATCTTTCAGAACTAACAATTTACCGGATTCTTTTTTACGTCTTGTTCCTTTTTCTTATTACTAATGTTATATGGAGACATTTATTTTGCTGATTTCCTCTTCTTACTCTGTCTTGCTCAGTAATTCCTCTTCACGTGCTATATGTTGCCAGCTTTTTCTTCTTGATTCTGGACGCGCTGCTGAAGTGTCCGGTCGCTTTGTCCGCAGGCTGGCGTTGTGCTGAGGACGCAGCCACCCGGGCTGGCGATAGGTTTTGGACAGAAGCTCAGGGTCTGCCTTCCACACCGCCGATATCTAGTTTCAGCTGTCAGTTGTGGTTTTGCTGCCTTGAATTATGGATTTTACCTCCATTGGTTTACTTCGATCATTTTTATTTTATTTTATTTTTTCGATCATTGTAAGTGACTCAACATGCAAAATACAGTGCCTTGTACGTAGTCATCGACATATAACTATAATTTTT
>NW_006490339.1:0-907 GCF_000325575.1 Pteropus alecto | reverse complement strand
TCAGGGAGTGAATGGTCTCTGTCTACACTGGCTGAGCATTTGGCGATGATGCTCCTCTTTTAAGGGGGCTTCTGGCATCTGAGTGTGTTCAAGAATTAAACGCCAGGATGCTGAGGGGAGCTGAGACTCAGCTTGTTGGAAGATGTGGAGAGGCCAGGGATAAGATGGCTCAAAGGGCATGGATGGAGGGCAGGGCGGGGCTTTGTTCTTCAACATCTAAGGGCAGCCATCGATAGCAGGGAACAGCAAGCTTTGTCTGTAAAGGGCTAACTATTTTAGGCTTTGTGGGCCTTACAGTTTTTGTCACAACTACTCAGCTCTACTGTAGCACAGAAGCAGCTGTGGCCAAAATGCAAATAGACGAACGCGGATGTATTCCAATAAAATGTTCTTTACAGAAACTGGTGGCAGGTTGGATTTGACCCTACTTCTGATCTTGAACCTTGCTCCTCAAAGTTTGATCCTCGGACCAGCCCTGTGGGCATCACTTGGCAGCTTGTGAGAAATGCAGAACCTCAGCTCAAACTTTCGCGCCCCACTCTATAGAAACCGATCTGCGTTTCAGTAGGTCCCACCACACATACCTATCAAAGTTTGAGAAAAGAGTTTAAAGTTGTTCTAGAAGGCTCCAGGCAGGATCAGGATCAACAGGTAGACGTGGCAGGAAGAGAAATTTCATCTCTACATCAAGATGAACTTTCTACCAAACAGAGCGGTCCTCAAATGCCACGGGGGTGTCTCTGCAGGTAGTGAGCAACTTGTCACTGAGCTGTTCAAGCAAAGACTAGACATGACTTGTTCAGGATGGCAGAGAGGACTTGGGCAGGATAAATAGCACTGTGGCTAAGTGTCCTCTTTGAGAGGCAAGTTACCTGGATTTGAATCTTGTGAGGCAAGAGGAGTTTTC
>NW_006490338.1:0-906 GCF_000325575.1 Pteropus alecto | reverse complement strand
CAAAGCTCTGGTCTCCGTTCCATGGGGAAGGAATGACTCGAACATGGACCTGACTTAAACAGCTTGCGGACTGAAACGCAAGTTGTGTCACAGACATCGGTGGCTGTCATCGAAAGTCTATTATTAAAGAGGATCGGTGATGTGGCGTTTGGAAAGAAGGGACCGTATTCGGCAGGGGAAAATCAGGGAAGCTTCCTGGAGCCAGATGACACACGTCCTAGAGCCACAAGCTGCATCGCGTCCCCTGCCTCCCAAGTGGCGAGACAGGGAAGTGACCGCTGTGCTCCCAGCTTCCCCAGGCCCAGGGCGCCAGAGCTGAAGGACAGACTCCGCTCCCCTCCTGGAAACCCGCCCCCCACGTGCCCGATCGCACGGTTGGGAATTCAGACGAGACCGCCAGGGAGGCCCGCGGCCCTCGGAGCCCCACGCCCAGTGTCGCCGAGTGGACGAGACTCGTCTGGGCTCCGGTCTCGTGCTCGTCAGACATTCCCTGTGCCAAGGCCCCAACACAAATGAGGAAACGGCGTGGGCCATCTTTTGACCACATAACAAACATTTTCTCCAGTTTGCCTCTTAGCCCGCAGGCAGGGGTGACAAGCACATTGATTGAGACGCGCTTGCTGCTGGCGTGACAGAGGACTCCGCAGCAGGGCTGACCATGGGCTCCCTAATGAGGTGGCTCCACGATGCCAATGGATATGGCAAGATTGGGAGCAGGGGTGGGGCTCGGAGCCCCCGGTCCAGCTCATTAATGTAGAGTCGGGGTTGCTGCATGTGCCTTCCTGTGCTCGGGCTGTGGGGGTGGTTCTGGCAGCTTATTTATTCTCTGTGTGTCTGACTTTCTCTCCTCCGCTCCACCCCGCCTCCCGCCCTCTCTCTGTGTCTCTGTCTCTGTCTCTCTCTCTC
>NW_006490337.1:0-906 GCF_000325575.1 Pteropus alecto | reverse complement strand
GATTAGAGAAAGGAGACTGGACACAGAGATCAGTAGGAGGTAGTTGTACAAGTCCCAACAGAGATGAGGAGGAGTGAACTAGGCTAGTAGCAAGGAGATGGAAACAGGAGATGAATTTACAACACGATTTAGTGATAAGATAGGAAATGCTATGGCTGTGGAGGGTGAGGAAGGTTTCTAGAATCAGACCCCTGATTTTTGACCTGGGGCCCTTGGAAATGAGGCAGTCATTTACTGGTTTGGGGACGTGCAGGAAGACCTCAAGGGGTGAGCACTGGACTGAGAGCTCTGATTTTGACTTAGGATTCTAAAGAGCTGGGCACTCTCCAAAAAGAAACTCTAGGGTTCACCTGTAGCAGTCAGTAAGGGATGGGCAGTTAGCCCAGTTGGAATGTGTACAATAGAACAGGAAACCCAGTTGGTGGTGGGAATCAGACCCCTGTCCTCTCCTTGGTACTGTGGTCACCACCCTGTCAGTGGGCCCTCACTATCTTAGGGGCTGCCAACCAATTCTCTAGAGTTTCAAGACAGAAGTAATTTCAATTTCCCTGTAATTACAAGGAGCGTATCAGTGTGTGCCTGGATCCCGCTGTTGCTGGAGAGGGGAGGGGGCTTCCCAAATCCACAGCCAAGCCTCTAGGCGCATCCTGACTGTGGCGGGAGGAGCTGGGGTATCTGGAGAGGGGCCGCCACGTGCCAGCTGGCTGTGCCAAGTGTAGGAGCAGCACGCCTGGGGTTCTGCCATGTGTTTGTTTATTTGGTTTGGCTGATGTAAAACATACACACACAGACTCACAGCCTCAGGGCCTGTGTGCAGAGCCCACGTTCAATCCTCAACTAAAATGAGAAACAGAGCAAGAATAGAAAGGAAGCCAAAATAAGAGAATACAATCAGGTAGAAGAGTT
>NW_006490336.1:0-907 GCF_000325575.1 Pteropus alecto | reverse complement strand
CGCACAGTCCGCGTTCGCAGCCTGCCCTGTGGACCGCTGCTTTTCCCAGGAAGGTGCTGGCCTAGCTGGGGCCCAGCGACCTTTTCCCGGAGCTTACCGGAACCCGAGGCAGGCGACAGGACGCGGGGACCTCTGGACGCCCGCGCCCGTCAGACTTCAGCACCTTTCCCATCTCTGCTGGATGCCGGCCAGAGCCGCAGCTCGGTGCGTGCTGTCCGCACCTTTTCCCCCAGAGACTCGCGAACCGCGGCCTCTTCCTCCATAAAGTTTTCTGCTCGGGGCCTTTCTGTTTACACAGACGTGGCATCAGAACCACACATCGGTCATTCACAAGAACACAACCAGGTGGCAAGGCCTGTGCGTGAGGGGCGGGTAGGTCGGCTTGATTTTTTATTTTGCCTTTGCCTCACTGAAACCAGAGGCAACAGACTGGCCAGGGACGGGGTGCTTCCTCTGAACTAAAGGCTAAAACGGGGCGTCGCCGGCCCAGTAAGGGGAAGGTGCTGGATGGCCCACACTCCAGCCAACTCGCCGGATTGGCCTTTCCCTTGGCTTTGTCACAGATGCTGGAAAGGGCATGAGAATTAGATTTCCCCGTCCTCGTGGCAAAATAGGGTCAGTCGATTTGCATGTCCGTGGCGATCACGGGGCCCTTATCTACCGCAGGGTCGATCTGTGTGCTGAGAAATTATACAGGGATCGACAGACTCCAGACAGTTCTCAGTGGTGGGGTTTCGTCTGAAAACAAGTGCCGCTTTACACGCTCCTACATCTGGAATGCAAACCGCAGGGCTCCCCAGTGCAGCGCAGGAGACCGAAGGCAGGGAAGCGGCCCCTTTGGAGTGGAAAACCCGGGAAGACGCTTCCATAGGCAGCTGAGTAACACAGTCAGACACCCGGCAAGGCG
>NW_006490335.1:0-906 GCF_000325575.1 Pteropus alecto | reverse complement strand
CATTTAGCTCCATGTCCAAGTCCTAGTTTTTATGTCTTCGAAAGGGAGTCAGTGGCCTGGTAGATGGGCTTAGAGTTGAAATGCCTCATCTTATGCCCTGCCTAAATTTAGTTCTTTTTTCTGCAGCCTGGGGATGTCTGGACCTTGCCAGATCAGTGCCACACAGTGACTTGCCTGCCAGATGGCCAGACCTTGCTGAATAGTCATCGAGTCAACTGTGATCGGGGGCCAAGACCTTCATGCCCCAACAGCCAGTCCTCAATTCGGGTGGAAGAGACCTGTGGCTGCCGCTGGACCTGCCCCTGTGAGTCCTTTGCTTCATCACCCTAGACAGTGTGAAAGGGACAGTGCTTTCAGCTTGGCTGTGCAGAAAGTTAGACCAGAAGCTGACCAGCCCAGAAGCACCCTTTCCCTCCTCACCACGTGTACAGTGCTACCTTTGCCCATGTTCTGTCCCTCTCGTGCCCTCTGGGCAACTTTTCATTCAGTCTCTGAGGTCCCTGTTCTTTCCCGTATCTTTGGAGGGCACTTCCCCAGATTATGCATAACCAGAAGGCAGACTGATTTTCTAGGTCAGTGTGCAGCCTGCAGTGGAAGTACAGCCGTGAGATAGATGCCCCAGGAAACTCTCCAACCACACCTATGGTTGGTTGTATGGGAGTTGGGCCCAATGGTACAGCATCGCAGTGGCCTGGTTTAAGAGGAGGACATAGTCAACTCCATCTCATACAAACCCATGGAGAGCATTTGTCTGTGGGAGTGGGTTAGTCCTCTGGCTCATGGTTGGGAGAAATGGTTGCTTATGATAATCTCTACTCAGTAGTAGATAGATCACAATTATTATGTTGAGCAGACACAACTTGTAAGGTGCAATAAAGACTGTGTTTTATATCTCACTCCCCCTTT
>NW_006490334.1:0-906 GCF_000325575.1 Pteropus alecto | reverse complement strand
TAGGGCACTCGTGGATGGGAGAGAGCTGTCCAAGGTAACTTAGAACCAGTCGCTAGCTCCAGGATATCTGGAAACATGACTAAATGGAACTCTGTACGCTATGAGCCATATTCGTAATGAAAACTGGTAGGAGCCCTAGTCTTAAGAGTTTATGTGCAGGCAAAGAACATCTTTGAAATAGTGTGATATCCTAGGTAATTTACTCTAATAACAGTGGAATGCAAATTTTTAAAATCGTACAGCTCAAGTATAAATGTACAGTTCCCTCAGTATTTCAAATCATAATGCTATGTGTGCTTAAATATAATGCAGTCTTTAATTTTCCCACTGAAATGATTCAAAAAAGTTTTTATCCAGTTGAATATGTAAATATGACTATAGATTAAGTAGTCAAATTTCAACTAAAATTTTACTTAACAATTTGGATATGGGTACCTATTTAATATTCTACTTAATGTAAAATAACATCAGTTTATAAGCTCTATTCAGGTAAGTATTTTTGTCTGTCTTATTTATAGCTATAACCTCTGACCCTAGAACAGTGCCAGGCATGTGATAGGTCTCAGTAAATATTTGTTGAATGAATTAATGAATTTATAAATACTTATTGCTCTTTTCTGCTTTATACTTCTTAAACTATTAAAACTCTTCAGCAGCATTTTTGACAAGAGGATCATTGTCATCAGAAAAACTGCTTTCTGAGTGATCAGCACAGCTTATTTAACAGAGTGTATCATCTTATTTCCATATATAATGAGATACAGTCCCTTCGAATCTACGTACAATACCATCACTGGAACTTTATCTCAAGTCACAAGTACCTGTTCATGGAATTTTAGAATTTTTTCCTTTTTTCGTTATTGCTACATTAAAACCACTGTGTCGCTATTTTTTCCGATATTTTTT
>NW_006490333.1:0-906 GCF_000325575.1 Pteropus alecto | reverse complement strand
TTCATCACAGCCTGGGATGAGGGAGCCAGGCAAGGATCCCCTTATTCTACCCCCAGTTCAGTGTATACACATGCATGCACGCGCCTGCCCCAGGCTCCAAACCACTGGGCACCACCCTTGCACGCCCGTACCTGACCAGCCCCTGTGCTCGTTGTCAGGATACTCAGCACCTGCTCCGGTTCATCGCTCATGAATGTACATGCCTGGACAGGGCTGCAGGGAACTCTGTGGGAAACAGGAAAAACAGGTCCCCCGCCTGGGGCCACACCCAGCTTCCAGCATTTCTCAGGGCAGGCAGAGCTGAGGGCTCCTGAGACACAGGGAGGTGGAGATGGCATGGGCTCTTGGTCATGGGAAGTCAGCTAGGCTGAGCCTCCCTGAGGTCTCCTCCTCTTCTCCAACTTTGGCCCAAAAAAGGCACATATGAGACCTGGTGTGGTTGTCCCAGTAGGGATGTCTTCTGCCCACCATACCCCAGCCATCCACTCTCAGCTCACACACTCTGGGGATGGTTGTTCCCAGCTTCCTTTCCCAGGAGCCCCCTTTCACAGGAAGGTGGTTTTGCCAGGGAAGTTCTCCCCATATCCTGCAGAGCTGAGCTGAGCCTCCAGCACCCTTTCCTTGGTCCTGGTTCTGTGCTTCAGCCCTGCAATAGGAAACAGTCAATACCCTCCTTGCCAGGTATACACTTGACAGTACTTCAGCCAACATAATTTTGCTCAAGCTGGGTCTCTATATCTGGAATATGCCACCCCCCAATTGTTCCTCTATAGGTGTTGTAAACACACATGAACAAATACAAGTATGGATCTGCCTAGATACATAGCTACATAGAGACATACACAGCCACAATGAGATGTACATGCAGTGCACACACACACTATCACACATACACAATCCAAGTCA
>NW_006490332.1:0-906 GCF_000325575.1 Pteropus alecto | reverse complement strand
GGGGTTAGAGGCTGGGGGAGGGCTGGCCAGGTGGAGCACGGAGGATGCTTCGGTCAGGGAAACGACTCTGTATGCTAGTGTAACGGCGACTAGGCGTCACGACCCATTTGTCCAAACACACAGAATGTGCACCGCCAAGAGCGAACCCGGTGGGGACTTAGGGTTAGTGGGTGCAGAGTTTCAGTTTGCAAGTCGGATGGTGGTGGTGGTAGCACAACAGTGTGAAGATGCTGTATGCCACCGAGCTGCACACTTAAACATGGTTAAAATGGTAAATTCTAAGTTACGTGTATTTTACCACAAAAAAAAAAAAAAAGTGAATTCTGTAAACTACTGACTTTAGGCAATAATAATGGAATGACTCTGGCTCGTCGATTGCGACACAGGTGCCACACTAATGCAAGATGGTGATCGGAGAGCCTGGGGTTGCGGGGAGGGGGTTATGTGGGAACTGTGTACCTTTCGCTCAATTTTTCTGTAAACTTAAATTTGCTCTAAACAATAAGGCCCATTAATTTTTTTTTAAATCCTCACTTAGCCTTTTATTTAAAACAAAGCCTGGGTTTCGTCAACATCATCTTGCAGTGAGCAAAGCACAGGCTGTGTGTCTTCTCCGTGGATGTGGACAGGCTCTCGTGCTGAGAGAGAGGGGTCAGCCATGAATCATCCCTTGGGTGGGAGAGGTGACAAGCCTCAGCCAGGACTTGAGAGCAGCCATTTATCATCCTGGCGGGACACTCTGCTCTCTCCAGGAATGCTCACGGGACAAGGGACCCTTGTGAGTTTCACATCCGGTGGGCAGGTCAATTCTCAAGCAGTGTCAGGAGGGGCTCATGAATATCGGCACAGGGGTGGAGGGACAGATACCATGAAAATCAGCTCCCCTGGGGTTTGGATTCCAGCCCC
>NW_006490331.1:0-906 GCF_000325575.1 Pteropus alecto | reverse complement strand
ACATCAGACTGAGGTGGTCAACTCTTCCAGAAAATGCTTTAAAAATCAATTATTTGCCTTATTTTTAAGGAAGTAAAAGACAATGCATGGAGGGGAAACTGTGCAGTGGCTTGGAAGTATGAAATGGCGGAGTATTCAGTGTTGCTGGATCGTGACGCTTAGGCTGGGGCTGGAGTGGCAGGCAGGGCATTAAATATCATGCCGAGAAGTTTGACCTGTTCTTACAATGATGGGAAGATACTACATGGTACAATCAGATCAGCTGGGACTAGAGGTCTTCCAGAGGCAGACTGTGTCAGCTTTTGTGTGTGTGTGTCGGGGAGGGTGACGGTGGTGGTAGTGTGAGGGTTAGATGGGCCAGAGACTCGTGAAGAATGGGTATTGTCCTGTGATGGGTCCTTAGAGACTGGAGGTGTCAGTGAGTTTGGGAGCTGGTGTAGGACCTGGGACTCGGGAGACCAAGATGGTGGCTTAATCACCAGGTGGGTCCTTGGGTTCCTGTTCAGTTCCGTGGTCCTGATGCTACAGAAAGCCTCCAACATTCTTCCAAGACTGAGCTATCTATGGGCACCCCTGAGCCAGAGCCCTGGCTCTACAATGAACCTTTATTAACATTCATTTATTCATTCATTCAGTGCCTATTTATAGAGCACCGGGCATCGCTCCATGCACTAGGGACTACAGTGGTAAACAAGACAATGTTCACCCTGGGAGTTTCTATTTTAGTGGACAATCCCCATTCGACTGACCCCAACCCCGGCTACAGATTGACCCCCAGCCTTGGTCATAGATGAGACCCGTAGCCTGATCCTCAGCAGAAGTCTGTCAAACGTAGATCATTCACGACCCTGCCTTTCCCAAGCTCTATGTGCATCACTACTAGTATCAGCAGGTGGGCGGGGAGCA
>NW_006490330.1:0-906 GCF_000325575.1 Pteropus alecto | reverse complement strand
GCTTTTAGTGAAAGAAAAACATTAACTATTTCTCACTAGAAACCCATGACGAATGGGAATATTGGATTTAAGTGGATATGATCCATGTAGCCCATGTCTCATATTTCCAAGCAGGAGACTCTAGCTCAGAAGGAAAATATTCCCAGAGAACTGACAGGATGGCAGGCAGGGATTTGGCTGACTAATGTTTATATTTTTTTCTACATATATTCATATATGCGTTTGTCCATTCTTCCAGGACAGCAGGGAAACGACAGTGAAATGCCACTTCCTAGTTTCTAGACTGGTAAAATTAAAAAATAAAACTTGTAATAACAAATTTTAGTGAGGCTGTGGGGGAGTTAAAATGAGCCACCATTGCTGATGGGAGTGTGAAAGGTACATGCAATTAGGAAACGTATTTGGCATTGACTTACAAACTTAAACGTTTTATCGTATCACAAAACAAGTAAATACAAACAACAGTGAAACATTCTGAACTTAAATCCACCCTCCTCTCTGTATCCCTCCGTCCTTATTTCGCTCCTGTAATACACAGACACTTAAATATCAGTGATGGGAACCAAAGAAAAGAGAAAGACAAGGCCCAGGATGTAGGCGATCACGGTTATTATGGGACACCTAGTGCCACCCCTGGGCGTCGAGAGAATTAACTTAGTGTGGGCAGATTCCCAATCCCGTGACCATAACTCACTTGCGAGCACACAGTAGATGCTCAACAGACCTGCATTAATGAACGTGTACACGTTGTTTTCCGAACAGACTTGCTCAGTCCTTACCGCCTGTACGAGTTTTCTGTAAACTCAGAAGTGTCAGCACAGCCTGTGATCCTCCAGGACGATGGCTGTGGTCTTTCCTGGGAGCTAACAGAAAACAGTAAACTCTTCGCTGGGAACTCAACAGAAG
>NW_006490329.1:0-906 GCF_000325575.1 Pteropus alecto | reverse complement strand
GGAGCACCTACCTTGTACCAGACATTTTTCTAGGCTCAGGGACACAGCAACAATCGGCACCGACGGAGCCCTGCCCGGGGCTGACCTCCTCACGGGACAGAGACGGGCAACAAACAAGCACGTGCACCAATAGCCAAGGTCCAGAGCAGCCTGGACAACGCGCGGGAGACAGGACAGCGTGGTGTGTGCGGAGCGGAGTGGAGGCTACCGGACTCCAGGTGGGCAGAGAAGGCTCCTCCGAGGAAGTAAAAGGTGAGCTGGGACCTGACCAGGAAGGAGGAAGAGCCACACGCAGACCCGGGGCGGAGGGAACAGCCAGGGCCAAGGCCCCGAGGCAGGAAGAAGCTCTGCGTGTCTGAGGAACAGAAGGGCAGATCCCAAGGTTTTAGCTCATAGAGACCACCCATCACCCCTTACTGGCCGAGCCTCTCTGGGGTGCCCCAGGTCCCGGGCTCCCCACGGAGCCAGCCTCAGGCTAACTCTTCGGTGGCAGCAGCGGCTGCACCAGCCCTGGAGGCCTGCTGAGGACAGTCCCCACCACGTGGTCACACGCACGCAAACCCCAACAAAGGGGGCCCGAAGGCAACCGGACCCAAGTTCCCGTCGTCTGAGACTCGAACTCAGAAAAGCAAAGGCCCGTAAAGGGGACCGCACGGTTTCAGGTGCGGGTGGCACAAAGGAGGACGCGAAACCCAGGGGGTGGCCCTGGGTTTGGGGGGCTGTGACTCTGGACATGGCAACGCACACGTACAACCAAGTGCCTGCCGGGGAGGGCGCGGGACGTGGCGGCAAACGAGGAAACTTTTCCAAAACAGCCCTGGAGGACGGTGTGCGCTTCGTCTCAGAGACGAGAGGAGGCAAAGGGCCAGCTGGGGCTGTTCACCCTGGGTCGCTAGCTTTGTCCCC
>NW_006490328.1:0-906 GCF_000325575.1 Pteropus alecto | reverse complement strand
GGAAAGAAAGCCTGGAGCAGGGGGTGGGAGGGCCTGGGGATGGGTGGGGGAGGGGATAATGAAGGTCCCACAAGCTACCCCTAAGGTCTTTGGAGCTTTACCCTGAGGCACCCTGCAGGCTCAGATTTCGGTTTTGGAAAGTGTAACGGGAAGAAAATATTTGGAACGGGGCCAGAGTTGAGGAAGGCAGGGAGACCCTGGAGCTGGCTGGGGCGGGAATAGTCTTCAGCCATTAAAAGCGATGGTCTAGATCAACTGACCCAGAGAAAATTCTGGGTAGGACTATGCTTGAATATTGTCACTGGGTGACGGGTTATTTTAAAATGTTATTCTTGTGTTTTTTTTATAGTTTCTCAGTGCTTTACAATGATCTTGTATTATTTTGGTTACTAGAACAAAGAAAAGGTTTCTGTAGGCAGTAAAATTAGGGTCGTTCGGACAACGGCTGTCATTAGAGTCTGTGAGTGTGGCCGTTTGCCAGACGTGACTGAAGTGTTTATTCTGAATTCCTGTCCTTGCATACACCTCGTCCACAGCATCCCCTTGAACATCACGGGTACATTAATTAGTCTCCCCAAAAAGTGACAGAAAGAGAGTGGGAAGGATGTGGGCATTTATCGGGCAAGGCCCTGTGCTAGGAGCTGTCAGGCAGGTTCTCTCATTAGCATCCATGCCCTTAGGGTGACCACCATTTCCTCACCGAATCCTTATAACTTCTCTGTGCCCCAGAGAGGGAAGTGAGGGCCCTGGGGTCACACAGCAAAGCTTTGCCCCACACACTTGCTCATTCTTGCTGGACCAAGTATGTTTGCTCTGCTAAGGATGGTTTCACAGAAACCGTGGAGGGGCGTGCTCCCCATGCCTGGAAAGAATGTAAACTGCTGAGGGACGGTCAGCCCACCTCCA
>NW_006490327.1:0-906 GCF_000325575.1 Pteropus alecto | reverse complement strand
ACATTTTAAACTTTTTATTTTGAAATAGTTATAGACTCACCAACAGTTTTGAAGGTGTACAGTGTGATCAATGTACCATTACTGGGCTTCCCTCGATTCTAACATCTTACATAATGATGATACATTCTTCATAAAAATGAAATAGTATATCAGTGAACTAGATTGCAAACCTTACTCAACTTCACCAGTTGTTGCATGAACTCTTTTTCTTATATGTCTATGGTTTGTGTGATAAGTCCTATGACATTTTATCACCCATGTGGATTTGTGTAACCATCACCGCCTAGAAGATATCCAACACTGCTTCCACTACATAGGAAACCCCGCATGCGATCCCTTCGTAGTCACTCTTCCTTTAAACACCGACCAACACTAATCTGTTCTCCATCTCTATAATGTTGTCACTTCGAGGACATTATATAAGTAGAATCATAGAGCAGGCAACCTTTTGTGACTGAATTTTTTTTTCTTTTTTTAGTTGAGTATACTGCTCTTGTGATCTGTTCATCGAAGAACCTGTTTCTTTTCATTGCTGAGTGGTATTCCCTTGTATGATGCACCAGACTTGTTTAACCATAGACGCCTTGAAGGACATTGGGCTGTTTCCAGTTTGGCGCTACTATAAAAGAAGCTGCTATGAATATGTCTGTACAGGCTTTAGTGTAAATATATTTTTCAATTTTCTTGGATGAATACCCAGGAGGGGCGTTGCTGGGTCATGTGATAAATGTCTATTTAACTGGAAAAGAAAGTGCCAAATTGTCTTCCAGTGGCTGTCCTATTTTCCATTTCCGCCAGGAGTGTTTGAGAGATCCAGTGTCTCCACGTTCTCTTCAGCATTTGATATCGTATTATTTAAGCAATTTTAATATATTTTTCGTGGTATCTCATTGTGGTTTTGATTTG
>NW_006490326.1:0-906 GCF_000325575.1 Pteropus alecto | reverse complement strand
TTGTATGTTACATGTATTATGTACTGTATTCCTACGATAAAGTAAGCTAGAGAAGAGAGAAAATGTTATTAAGGATATCATAAGGAAGAGAAAATACACTTTCAGCCCTGTACGTATTTATTGAAAAAGAGCCCGCGTGTAAGTGGACCGGGGCTGTTCAAACTCACGTTGCTCAAGGGCCAGTTGCATGACATCACTTTCTTGCTCTTCCTACGATACACACTTTACTCCATCTCTCTACTCTGACGACGTAGTCTCGAAGTTGTCCCGCAGGGATTCTTGGAGCCCTCACTGTCCCATTTCACCCCCAGATTCCATGTTTCTTGACTCAAATGTGGATTTGTGGTATAGAAGATTTTGGTTATTATAGAGAATGAATGAGAAAAATTGAGACTAGAGTTGGGGGGAGGGGGGTGATCCGGAATCAAGAAACACTATTTCTGTGTTAAGAACGCCCTAAGGGGAGCAACATAAAATTAAAACTGAAAGCAGATTTTGTACGAAGCACATGCCAATTCACTGGTGGCCCAGCTATTTTAAGTACTGGCTCCGTTACATGTGATTAAAATGAGCACACAAATCCAACAAGGCACATATCTCACAGTCCCCTGCTTGTTCCTCCGTGTTTGGGGATCATTCCAAAGCATGACGTTACATTTCTCCCAAGAGTAAATCTGCCTGCACAGGAAGCTGTGCACCAAGTCTGCTCCTAGTCTCTGGCCTGCGGATGCCCCAAACGCGTGCCTTCAAGGGAAAATCGGGAATTTCCCACGAATCACCGCTGTCCCTGGTTGAGAGCGCTTTGCATCCTGGCTGCAAGCCTGTCTGCGGTGCGTATATTTCTACGAGCATTTCTGCCTCTAAGTGCCGATGGCCTCAACCAGGTGTTTGTGCTGTCTAACCTCA
>NW_006490325.1:0-906 GCF_000325575.1 Pteropus alecto | reverse complement strand
GTTGCAGGAGAGAGCAGGTCAGTCGGGTGTGTGCATGATGCAGGATGCCTTGTGTGTAGGTTGTGTCTGTGGGTGGGGGTGAGTGGGTGGCACTAGGGGAGAGAACCCCAGTCCCCCATGAGGTTGGGCACTTTGCGCTCGAGGACAGGAAGAGGCACCGGGCCGTAGGGAGAACCAGGTGTTGTGGAGGTTGTGTCCACCTTTCAGGGGGCCTGTCTGGGTTTGCTCCCACTCCCGGTCCATTTCCCCTCAGCCCCATTCGGAAGCGGTCTCCCCTGTCTGCAGAAGAGGAGCTTGTCGAATGTGATCTTAGGGTCCCTTTGTCCACTCAGAAAGAAAGGCAGCACTTCCCTCTCTGTCTCCTGTTGTTCTTCTCTCTCTGAGAGCCCATCAGTACATGAGATGCATGGACACAGGTTTCATGTTTGGGGCATCTCAGCATCTTTCTCTGTGTCCTCAGGCCCAAAGAGACTTCCCGCCTTCCTTCTCACGTGAAAGAGCCGACTGTTTCTTACAGACACCATTCCTGGCTTTCTTCCTACACCCAGCCCAGGGAACTCCCCCTCAGACATGGTCAGGAAGGACATGGAGAGGCGGGTATTAGGACACGTCTGAAGATGCTCTCATTTGAAGTGCGTTGCACATGCCTTTGACCTGGAGCTGAGGGTGAGGGTGTGGTCATGATGAGAACATGGAGTTTCAGTCAAACAGGTGAGAAGTGGACATCGGGTTCTTGTATATAAGACTGACTGAGCCCCTTGTGTCCTGCTGGTTGACCCTGCCCAGTGGATCCAACACAATGTTGCAAGTGGAGCAGGATCCAGGACAGGTAACACTCAGCATATTCCTTGGACCAAGCCACCACTCTGTAGTGGGCAGTGCACGGGCTCCCGGGTCTGCGTCTTA
>NW_006490324.1:0-906 GCF_000325575.1 Pteropus alecto | reverse complement strand
CAGACTTTTCTTAAATACTGAACAACATCCTGAATCAGAGAGGGGGTGTCAGATTGTCGCTTGAAAGAACTGACAGCCTATAGTTCTGCCCCAGTGGACAAAATTTGTTTCTTATTAGCCACATATGAATTAAGTCTTAAAAGATCAGTATTCCATAGAAGTACAAAAAGGAAAAGAAATGAAGTTTGGAGAGAGAGGAGAAAATAGATCAGAAGATAGATGACACAGGCAAGAGACAGACATAACAGTCTGATTAAGAAGGAAATTTAGATGCAGTTAAGAGATGAGCTTCCTAAATGCTAGCCGTGGTACAACCATTAATTCATTTAATCCTCACAACATTAAAACAGAGGCATGTTGTTCTCATTTTACAGATATGGAAATGGAGGCCAGGAGCGGTTAAGTAATTTACCCAAGATAAGGGCTGGAATTCCAAAGCTTGACATTTTCTCCACATCTTGCTGAAGAGCTCATGTCCTTCAAACACATCTCCCATCAGCTCATCCCTACCACCAGGTATTTACCCATTAGTGACTTATTACTTTGAGGTAAAGAACTGTGTTCTGCTAAAAGATCAAAGTTCCTGGAAGGACAACAAATTAAATCTACCCAAAGAGGAACTCCCTTCAAAACATCCAAGACTGACACATTTTGATTGGGGTAGAAAGGGAACAGACACTGCCCAGGTAAAGCACGTTGGTAGAAGCAGTAAAATTTCTGGTGGCCATAAGAGAGCCAGGGCACTACTGAGGAAGGGAAAAGTAAAGATGAAGGGCAGGGAGGATCGAAAGGAAGAAAGCACCAAAGACAGCCCCGGCAGAAAATAAATAAATGTGTGGTCATCAAAAAAACAAAGGGAGCCATGTAAATTTTAAGATTATTTGTTCTAACTCTCTGAAAAATGCC
>NW_006490323.1:0-904 GCF_000325575.1 Pteropus alecto | reverse complement strand
AAAAAAAAAAAAAATGCTTCTAAAAGAAAAAGAATATCTATGGGAGGAGAGAAAGCGCTCCACATTTCTGCTCAATATACTTGTATCTTCTAAAACTGATCTGCATAATATAAGTATCAGTTTTTATTAAAGTGTTTATCTTGTACATATTGGAGGCAGTGTCCACATTCAGTGGTCTCATTCCTTTTCAGGCCTACCTACTACACCTAATCATTTCAGGAAAAGTATGTAGGCAGAGAGCAAAAAACAAAAGTTCTTTCCAATTTACACAGAACCATTATCTAAGCTCTCTGTTAGGAATTATTAAACAAGATACAGTGACCATATTCCTTAACTTATCCATTAAAAATATCAATGGCATCAGAAATACAGCTTTTTGCAAGTTTCATGCCAGGTCAGTGACATCTAAAATTAAGCTAAGCCACCTATGTACCAAGATCAGCTTGAAATCTTGTAGCCAACAGAACTGGTATAGTGTTTACAACACAAAACTATGAAACCATGTTTGTGTCATGACGGCAAACACCATCACCCTTAATTTGCATTGCCAACACCTCAAATCTAATGAAAAACATACTGTTTCTAAACTGAAAATGATCCAAATTACAATGAAACTGCACTCTTCTCAATACCAAAGAGAAATAGTCTTAAACATTTTTGATACTGCTGGTCACATACAAGCAAGTATCCCAAGTAGATTTTGAAATAGTAATAAACTAAGTAAAACGTAATATCATGACAATTCTCATAATTCAGAGAACTGGAAAGCTTTGTGCAATAAGGATTAGAGGGGTGATGCAAAATCAACCTCAGCCCAACAACTCTGGAAGGTAACACGAAGCAGCGGAAAGAACATGGGGTTAGGAACCAGAATGACATAGGTTTAAATCCTGCTTTTGTGGCT
>NW_006490322.1:0-906 GCF_000325575.1 Pteropus alecto | reverse complement strand
AGTGTATAAAGTAGAAAGTGGAAGCTCCCAGGCCCATTAATGGGGAATGCATCAAGACAGAGGAAGTCATAGAATGCAAGGAAAGGAGATCAACACAAGAAAGGGCTTCCTGGGGACTCCACCGGATGATGTAAATGAGATTCCCAGAATGACAGCTGTGCGCTAGCACAGAGGACAACCAGTTCCAACTCAAGTAAAGCAAAAGGTTCGGGAAGAAACTTCCTCGGATACAATTTCATGGCTGGAATGCTGCAGATAATTTGCAAAGACTTTGGGTGGAATGGTATGTTTTCCAAACTGGCACATACTGACAGTAACATTTATTCCACCAGACCAACAGGCATAAAGTGGGATGAGGGCCACAGGGGTATGAACCAAATTTTGAATCTGCAAGAAAGAAAAGCTCAGTGTAACTTACTACATGGCAAACCTGTGACCATTTCTTATAATAATGTGAACACCGATGCAAACAAAATTATAGTATAACCAATAGAACGATGAGTTAATGGAAAAGTTACAAAGATGTGGTAAGGATTAACAGTGGGAAAGAACTAGATCCTTATCTTCTACAGAGAAACTGATATATAATGCATAAAACTGAAAAATCAAGAATTAGCCAAATAAGCATATTACTGAGAGACGAAAAGGTAAATACAAAATTCGGCAACTAAAATCGGTGAATGTAGTTTCTTCTGGGGAGAAGAAGATGGACAAAAAAGAAATAGGGATTGCTACTTTTCATGGTTATTTGACTCTAAGCTTCACATGTTTGTATCTTTGATATAAATAAAAGAAAAAGAAGAAAGGAAAGGCGGAAGAGAGGAAGGAAAGAAGAGAGGGAGAGAACAAAGTATTTACTTTTCATCCGGTTTAACGTAGGAAGGAGGCAAGAGAATTAAAAATGTT
>NW_006490321.1:0-906 GCF_000325575.1 Pteropus alecto | reverse complement strand
TGAGGTCACCAGGGCCCGGGCCGAGCGTTGCACTTCACCATACGGGCAGCAGGGGTGAGTGATGCGGGGCATTTGCGTGTTAGTGACATTCACTAGCCATGATTCGGTGGGTGGCGGTGTTCCCCGCCTTACACATAGACGGCCCACAAATACTTGTTGATGTTATTCATAGCGAATGTTTGCCGAGTAACTCATCTGTGTCAGTCGCGGAGTCGGGTGGTTGGGATGCAGAGACGAATGAGGCAGAGCACCCGTGAGCCGCGTCGGGCCATCGGAGCTTATGGAGAGGCAAGGGGTGCTGTGGGCGCACGGAGGAGGGAGGGGCCGGTGTGGCTCCAGGGCGGCCATGAAGCCCGCAGACGCAGATATGTTATCTCACCCCGCGTTGTCACAGAATCCAACGAACCGTTTGTTGTGCATTTGCCTGTGTTTCCAGACTGGGGCTGCCCCCCGCAAAAGGAAAGACCGTGGGAAAAGATACTGGATTAGGGGCTTGAAAATGAAAAGAAGTTCACCAGGGTGCAGGAAAGAGCCTGGGAAGACACTCTTGGTGGAAGGAAGTGTCTTTTTGGGGAACTGTGAGTGACCTTGGCCTGCTTAGGAGAAGATGACATGGAATCAGTGGGTAGGAGCCAGGTTTACGAGGCTTTGTAAACCATGCTACAGGGTATGGATTTCACATTACAGGTAATCCGGAACTCCCGAAGGGTTATGAGCCCGGCGATAATGTGGTCATTCGATCAAAAAGTGTTTGTGGAATGTCTGCTACTTTTCCGGGCCAGCGCTACATCCTGAGCTACAAAGATGAATTAGATACAAGGATCTCAGAGCCCAGGAAAGAAAAATACAAACAAAAGTTAGTGCAACGGCAGTCATAGATTTCTATAATAATAATAATAATAATAA
>NW_006490320.1:0-905 GCF_000325575.1 Pteropus alecto | reverse complement strand
AAAAAAAAGGAATCTAGATGCAGACCGTACACCCTTCACAAAAATTAACTCGAAATGTATCATGAACTTAAATATAAAATGCAAAACCATAAAACTCATAGGCAATAACGCAGAAGAAAAATCTAGATGACCTTGGGTTCGGTGATCACTTTTTAGATACAACACTAAAGGCACGATATATGAAAGAAATGAGAAGCTAGGCTTCATTAAAATGAACACCTCTGCTCTCTGAAAGACACTGTCAAAAGAACAAGAAGACAACCCAAAGACTCGGATAATGATGTTCAGTGATGGTGATATCCACCGAATTGCCTGAGCTCATACTCCAGAATCGTCCCAGGTCCTTCCCTCTCCCTCCCTGCCCCCTGCCCCATATCAGATCAACCACTATGTGCTGGTGACGCTCCCTCCTCAATCCCTCTCTGGCCTCCAGGATCGAGGGGATCGAGAGTGACGGGAGTGGCTTAGGGATGCCTGTGGCACTCTGGCCTTTCTCGAAGCAGCACAGCACCGGAAGTGCCACCTTGTTCTTTCACCACGTGACTCTCTGAGTCGCTCCCCAGTCCATGTCTCTGGGCGGCTGCCTATTATTCTGCCCTGACAATAGGTCTGGCTCTTCGATTCCCCACCTTCCATCGTTATCCTATCAGAAAAAATTTGACTGTTGCTGTCTTAAACCAGAGGATCAGAATACGGTGCAAAGTTCAGCCAGAATCCAAAGTTCAAACTTTCTTCCAGAACTCGCCATGGCGGACCCATTACCCTATCCCCATCCTGCCCCAGTGGAGTGAGACCGTGCCTTACCGTTCATCCACTCCTCTGACTTGGTGCTGAACTCGTACGTCGTCACCCACAGCTGTTCGTAAGGCACTTTGTTGGTCATCACCGTTTGCAGGAGGGGGAAG
>NW_006490319.1:0-906 GCF_000325575.1 Pteropus alecto | reverse complement strand
ATATATATATTTTTTTTTTATTTTTCGGTAAAGCTATGATAAAAACAGCAAGGAGCAGGCGGCACACACAGACCTTCAGCTCTCTTCAAGCATTTCCCCCAGAGCTATAAGTCAGTAGGTATGTTGTTGAAGATGACTGTTTTGCATGGTCTAAAAATGTCTCCAGCTTTCCAGCCTACAATATATATTTCTTTCTCTCTATACTCTAGTAGAATAAAGAAAGATAAACAATTTTGTTTTCCTATGAAAAAATGCTCAGCTGAGCCTTGGATTCAGTGATGCGTGCATTATCTAATGCCAGAAAAAGAGAAACAGATCTAGAAAGTACTTGGACAGATGATCATCTGGTACAGCCCTCTTTTAGTTCTAAAGCTTTTTTCCCAACCCTGCCTCAAGGAAATAAGAATCACATCTTCTTCTAAGGTTATCTAGACAAAGACACTCTATCATTCTTTTCAATAGCTTATTTGTACATCTTCCCTTCACCTCTAATTTCTGATGGCCATGGTCAGTGGTTCTGTTTTCACTTCTAATCTAAAATCCTTCTGCTGCATTTGAAATCTACTTTGTCATTTGTTCAGATATAAAGTGTGTTGTTGATGTTTACCATTTGTGTATATCTGTACTTAAGATTCTGGTTAAAATGACAACAGAAGCTTGGCCAAATAATCCCAGTGCTCTCAGATATATTGATTTTTCCCTTTTATTTCCACATAGGTGACATAGATGCCACCAAGTTTCATTCTTCTATTTTCCAGATGCAGAAACAATACTTTAGAGAAGTCAAATGATTCACTTAAAGGTCTCATAGCTACAGAATTGCTGCACTACATTGCAAACTTCGTTGGCCTGGCTCCAAGTGCAGTGCTTCCATCTACTACATCAGAGATTTCCAACTACCTGCCC
>NW_006490318.1:0-905 GCF_000325575.1 Pteropus alecto | reverse complement strand
CTCTAGCACAGCACTTGGCCCTTTTAGTGGGCTTGCAATAAATGTTATCAAACAAATGTCAAGTGAAAAGAACAGAGATGCTGGGGAAGGGTCTTGGTTACTCGGGCTCCTTGCCACAGGGAGGTTTCCCCTCAGTAACACTGCTCTCTCTGGAGCTACAGGAGGCTTGAAGTCTTCCCCAACCTGGTCTCAGCCGCCCAAACACTGCCCCCTAGGACCTGCTCACTGGCTTGATTTGCTGATGGGCTTAGAGGTGGGGACCTTGATGGGGAAAGCAGTGTAAAATGCAGGTTCCTGGGTCCAGTGAGTGGTTACAGTGGGGAGACTGTGGGAATCTGCATTTGAACAAGTTCTCCTTGATTCTGAGGCAGGTGGGTGATCCGAGGCCTACATTTTGAGAAACAAAATCTCAGTGCCTAGCTCCCTGAATCCTGGGAAATGGCCTTGAGCAGATATCTGGTCTTTTTCTAAGAGTGACTGGGTTTTGTTTCTAGGGAAGAAGATCCTGGAGCCATGGAAATCTCGGGGGCTCGAGCTTGCTCCTGGTTCATTAGAGCCTAGCCTGCACGTGCTGAGACCTACTCTGCGCCACAGCAGATGGGGGGTAGGGGAGAGTGATGGGAGGCAGGGACGTGGGGTGGCTCACAGCCCAAAGAGGGGAGAAGGACCCAGGTAACGGAGTGAGAATATTCTGAGAACTGGGGTTGATATGTATCCTGGGCCAATTTTGGGACTTAACAAGATGACCTTTGGTCACCAGGGTTCCTTCTTCGGGTCTGCACTGAATCTCTTTTGTTACAAAAAAATATTCTTATAGAGGTCATGCTAGGGGCTAGGCCTTTGCTTAGGTCTAATACAGCCTAGGGACCCAGGAAGCAATAGGGACACATGGGGATAGTGGGAGA
>NW_006490317.1:0-905 GCF_000325575.1 Pteropus alecto | reverse complement strand
TTGGCTGTGTGATATTATGTTATGTTCTTATTCTTGGTTAAAAAAATAAGATAAACATTGAAACAGTAAAGAAGGCCCTAGAGCAAAAAGTAAAAAGTCATAGAATCCTCCCATCATCACCTATTCCTCACATTTTCCAAAAGTGAGTTTCTGGGTCTTCTTTCTGGGATTTCCTATGCATACATAATCTTTCTTGTTAAACACAAGTGGATTCATACTACACAAACTATTTTTCTGACTTTCCCTTCTTGCCCCCATTCACATTCCTGAAGCAGAAACATCTCTGGGAACCCCAGATCTAGGTGTAGGGGTTTGACCACAGTAAGAGGGAAGAGGTCAGTGAGGTGGACACTTGGATGAAAGGATGCCATCCTGTACTCCTTCATTAGTTTGTCAGAACTGAGAAATCTCAAGTGCCATGTGGGCAAGGAAATAAGAGACAGGAGCTTGAGTCTGTGTTTAGAATTAGACCTCAAACCAAGCCATCCAGCAGCTTTTCTGACTAGACTTTTAACCAGAATCTCAGCCTCAACATTATTAAAGGAGTTAAAATTTCACTACCACTCATTTATTTAGCACCTCTGCTACCAAGTGCTTACAATGTGCCAGAAGTTACAGGCTAAAGGATTTAATAATGAAGGATACATGCTGTGCCTCCTTCTATGTTGCTAACCACCTAGTTGGGGAAGGTGTCACAGAATAAAGTCCAAGTGTAGTACATATTTTAAAGAAGTCGTGGGTACTGTGGGAGTATATAAAAAAGAAAATTGCCATAGAAAATGCACTGAGGAACAAGATAAGCAGAATTACAGATTGAATAACCATAAAATGTTAATGGACATTGCATCTCATGATTTCCTGGTGTTAGGGAACTGTCTTTTCAGATCTTTGGAGTTTGTTAAAAT
>NW_006490316.1:0-905 GCF_000325575.1 Pteropus alecto | reverse complement strand
TCATTATGGCTTATTTTATTATTCATTCCCTCTGCTTCTGGAAGGGACCCTAGAGAGTCTAAGCCATGCAGAAGACATTTGTACACCCCAGATCTAACGAAGACCCAAGACCTTTTGAAAATGCAGTGCTTGGGGGGCTCTAGAGTTGTTCTGGAGTTCAAGTCTCAGCTTTGCTACTTCCTAGCTGAGTGACCGTGGGCACAGTGCTGAGCCTCAGTTTCTCTGTCTACAAAATGGAGACAGCAGTGCCCACAGCTGCCAGGGTTGCTGTGAGGATGAACGAGACAGTGTGTGTCACATACTGAGCATGTGGCCCCTGGCCCAGAGTAAGTCCCTCAAACAGCAGCTGTCACGAGTCACTTGAACGCTCGGCTGGTCTCAGTTCTCTCATCCATAAAATGGGGCTAATTGTGCCCATTTCACAGGGCTGGTGGGAAATTAATGGGAAGATGTATGCAAACAAACCACGGTCTTTGTTACTACTATTATTGTACCTGCCCCATCTGGGCCTCGGCATGTAGCAGATCTGTGGCCGTGGTGATAGCCAATCTCACAGGGAAGCTTCGGGCCGGGGAGAGGCAATAATACTGTCTGTGAAACTCGATTTATTGAAGGGGGCTTCTCTCCGATGGCGGGCAGAAGTGCTGAGCCGGCACTCCTTGGTGGCCTCGGGGGTGGGCAACGCGGGCACTGGGGAGAGTCCCTTACACAAACATTTGCCGACGGGTGCATTTGGGCCTGTCAATGGCTGTCGATAAGGACAGGCTCTCTTTCTGCATGGCAGGATTTGGAGACTTATTGAGTTGTGAGCCAGCGACTGTGTACTTAGCCCTGATTTTTCTGGTTTCTCGTTCGCGTTTGCTCCTATGTTCCCCAGCCTTAGACTGACAGCTCAGCCTGTGCCC
>NW_006490315.1:0-905 GCF_000325575.1 Pteropus alecto | reverse complement strand
AGGCAGCGGCCGACTGGGAGAGTGTCTGCAACCACCGTCTGATTCAGACTCTGGCTGGGTTGGGTTTTGCCTTTGTTCCCTCCCAAATCCCTCAGGTTTATAAACACTTTTGTTCAGCTCAGCACACAGGTAAGAGAGAAAATAAAGTCTCGCGGAATAAACAGCTTCGGGATATCAGAAGCACCCACTCAGAAACACCGCCAGCCGACTGAGCATAATTTTCATCCTTCTTCAAAGTATATACGATAACTTCTAATTGGAAATTCTCTTAGCCAGACCTCGGGTATGAGTTGTATGCATTTGAAAAGGATTCTATGTAAAGGAAAAAGAATGTTGGACATAAACTGTTTAACACAACATATGAAACAATCTAACAGAATCTGAATGTGTGCTTTGATTAATTAAAGATGTATTTTGGAAACCTTAGGAGAACAACTGAAGTTTAAAGAGGAACAAATAACAAGCCAATGTGAAGATAACGTGGAGTCGTAAGAAATAGACTTGACATAAAAGCGGACAGAAAAAGAAGAAAGAGTAAAGAACAGACAGAACATACAGAAAACAACAAGCAAAATGGTAGATTTTAATTCAAACGCATCAATAACTGTACTAAATAAAAGTGGTCTAAACACAGTGACTAAAAGACAGAGATTATCAGATTGGATAAATACACAAAACCTAACTATATGCTCTCTATAAACAGCCGACATTAACTATAAAGAAACAGGCTAAAAACAAAAAGACAGAAAAGATATTATAATGTGAACACCAATCAGAAGAGAGCTGAAGCGGCTACGTCAATATCAGGTGAAATAGACCTTGGAACAAGGACTATTTGGAGAATGAGGAGGGATATTATGTAACGATAAAGAAGGCATTTCACCAAGACCTAAAAGCCCTAAGCA
>NW_006490314.1:0-905 GCF_000325575.1 Pteropus alecto | reverse complement strand
TTTTGAGATGATAATAATGTTTTGGAATTAATAGTAGAGGTATTTGCACAAACTTGCAGATATACTAAAAACCAAAACCCACTGAATTATATAATTTAAAGCGATGAATGGTTTGTGAATTATATTTCAATAAAATTAAGTTAAATGGAACAACATACATTAAGCTCAGGAAACTTAGTAGGGGCTCAAAGCATATTAATTATGTTTATCTTCTCACATTGCAGAATAGATGGATAACTGAGTAGAAGGATAGGTAAATGGTGGATACAGGGAGAGATGAGTAGATGAAGGGAGAAATGTATGCATAAAAGGAGGGAGAAAGGAAGAGAAGAGAGAGGAAATGGGGGAGGGATGGTGTAATAGCATCCGTGATAACTTTGCCTAGAGAGTCTGGACACTTCAACCCCAAACGCAACCGCGTAAGGTTGGCTTTATCATCCATCCATCCAGTTAGCACGAAGACTGGTTCACATCGGGCACTCAATACACAGCAGATCTTTTAAAGCAATATTTCTAGGATCATGGAGTGAGTACGGCACAGAGGTAAAATTCAAACCCAGGGTTGTCCAGCTTTATAGCTGAAGCTTATTCTGCTGCAACAGTGTCTTTGTAAATTGTAAAGCTGTAGACAGATGCGCAGGGCATGTGAATGACAGTCACACTAGCCTGTCTGCACTTCTGCGCCTATGAACGTGTTTTCACCTTTGAATTTCTCTCTTAAACTGTGGTGTCAGAGAGCTCTGTGTCCCTGCTCAAAACCTTCACGGGCAGTGGGGCAACTACTGGTGGCAAGAGATAAGGTCCTTTCTCCCAAGCTAATTTCCAGCAGATTTTCCTTATGGGCTGCCCACTGAGGCCAGTGTTAGCCTCTCAGGACACATAGTCAGGCTATACAAAGACAGGAC
>NW_006490313.1:0-905 GCF_000325575.1 Pteropus alecto | reverse complement strand
GAAGCAATCTCTATAGGAAACGGATGCTCTTTGGGATAATGTGGACTTGCCAATTTCCTTCCTCTCCTCCCGGTCGTTCCTGAGGTAGCCCGAGGACAGGGAAGAGGGGAAGAAAGCCGGGGTCCTCAGGTACGTCTGGCTCCCATGTGCTCTGCAGCGGTGCACTCTGCCTAACTGCTCACTCGTCACCTAGTCGGGATGGGATGGAGGAGTCGGCGGTTCCTTCCAAGACTGGGAAGGCAGAGAGACTGAATGTGGTGACATACACGCACACACGGTCCGCGCAGAAGGGCTCCACGGCAGTGGCTGAGGGAGTGAGGACAGCTCTCCAGGATGAGATGGTCTCTGTTATTCTAACATAAGCCTGTAGTCCCCCACTTTATGCGTGATCCATACATTGTCTAGGATTGCTTTTTAAGTGTAACAGCAAAGTTGTGGTAAGCATGAACGTCGCATTTCGGCTATTTTAAGTAAGGGTAGGAAGGTGGACTGCACCAGTCGTAAAAATAAAGAAACATCTTCTTGAGAGAATGTACTGTTGAGTTATGACATTCCACTCCTTCGGCCGATTGGGAAATGTTTATGAAGGCTGCTCTGTGCCTGCCAAGTGATGAGATATTATACTGTGTAAGACAGGCACAGTCCCTAACCTCGAAGAGCTTGCAGGCAGGTAGGGAAGGTGGAGAAATAAGCCAACAATGTCATGGAAGCCCAGTTCAGGCTAACACAGGGAATGGAGAGGCGCTTCCACAGGAGCCCCAAACTGGATAGGACGTCTCACCTGCCCCATAGCAGGGAGGTGGGCAGTCAGAGGAGGCCTCCCTGGAACGGAACTAGCATCTCAAATTGCCCTGGATAAGGGTCCTCTCCATCAAAAACAAACAAATAAACAAAAAACAAAAAAA
>NW_006490312.1:0-905 GCF_000325575.1 Pteropus alecto | reverse complement strand
GTGTGTACGCATGCACACGCACACACACGTGCTCTGGGACGACAGGCAGGCCGCGGCCTGGGGGATGCAGCGTTGACCAGGTTGTCACGGGTGTGCCTGGGGGTGCAGGTGGCAGTGCGGGTGCCCGGGGCGCTAAGCGTCCGAGTGACCAGGAGCGTCCCCCGGGCGGGCCCCGAACCCTCGGCGCAGCTCTCTGCAACCGTCCCTCGGTCGAGGAGCTGGAAGGAAGAGCCCCGTGTGGGGCTGTGAGGCCGGGAAGCAGAGTCCCCGAGAGGCAGCTGCCGTCCTGGACCCTGGGCGGCTGTCACTGCCGCACAGAGGAACACGGGCATCCAGCGGGGCCCCCGCCACGAGACGGCCCGGGCCCCGCCAGCTCAAGCTTCTGCGCCACTCCAAACGCTGCAGGCGGCCCGGCCTCTACAGGCCGCTCCCCCTTCCCAGTCGCCAATCAACATTAACCCCCCGACGGCCATGCCTGAGCACGAGGCTGCTCCCCGGGCCTGGGACGAGCACGCAGCGGTGGCGGGTCCCGGGCGCCACAGCCCTCCAGCCGCTGCCCCCCGACGCTTCACCAAGCAGATCAGCCCCGGCCCCCGTGCAGACGCGCCGCAGGATGAACCGCCCGTAAGCGATTCTCGGCCTAGGCACGATGGAAGCCTGAAATGTTCCGTGAAGGACGGAAGTCTCGTCTGCGAAAGTTTCTGTCCTCGAAGAATTCCAGACGGACGGAGGGCGTGATGACCCAGGGCCCCGATGCTCACGACCCTCTGTGGACCCCGCGGGCCTGTCACTGAAGCCGGGGAGGGGGCTCCCGGCAGAGGCCAGCGCCGACAGGTCAGACCCCGAAACAGGCACCGAAGCATCGAGAAGCTGAAAGAAGCTAAGCGATTTTATGCTACTCCGAG
>NW_006490311.1:0-905 GCF_000325575.1 Pteropus alecto | reverse complement strand
TAGACCATGGCCCTGGTAGGAATCAATTTGTTTCTCATCAACATTATCATGAAACATTTTAAAAAATGATATTATTTGATGACCTGCTACATTATCTTAGATTTCTATACATAATACTCACAAGACCTTATTTATCCAGACACATGAACTCATACAGAAATGAGCAATTGCAGATTTAAGCACGAGCATTCTAAAAGGTTACTTTAAAAAAACACATACACATTCTTTCTATAATATGTTATTCTTATCCCTGCTTCCTTAAATATGGTTTTAAAAGTCGAGTCAACAGTATCAACATCAGCTGCTACATTGGGCTGTATCTCAGTAATGAATTAGGGGCTATATCATGTTAGAGAGATGATGAGCTACCTGTGTCTAGATGACTACACTTTGCCAAGACACTTGTCTACCTGAATAATATTGGGATGTCTACTCTTTTGAATTTTAATATTTTTTATTAATTACAGGCAATGGGCTAGATATTAAGAATTACCAGATACATGATTAAATATTGGACACCTGATTTCTCTTTGGATTTTCCTCATATTTCATGCAATGAAGCAATTTAACATGGTAGTTTAAGACTTTGTACTATGGAGTTGGGTGCAACCTGCTGCTTGTTCACTGTGTGTGCTTAGTCAAGTGTCTTTGCCTCTCTGAACCTTAACTGCTTTATCTATATAGCAGGAGGAATAATGGCATCTTCCTCATAGATTAACTAACCTGAAGGTTAAGTGAGATCAAGTAAGATCATTCATCTAAAATAATTAGCAATGTGCTGAGCACATACTAAGCACTTAGTAGAAACATGGCCACCATTATTATATGAGGCAGACAATATGGTGATAATAGATCTGGCTAGAAACTCACTCTGTCATTGTTGTTATTTTTATAATAATAATAAT
>NW_006490310.1:0-905 GCF_000325575.1 Pteropus alecto | reverse complement strand
GTGTCTCCCTGCAGCCTCCCAAAACATCCATCAAGGGTCTAAACTCAGAATGCTGAGTGCCATTAGCTTTCTTATGGAAAATGGAAAATGGCAAAGGAAGTCATTTTACATCAGGGTATGATAAAAGTGAAAGGCAGCTAGATGCCAAGGAAGAGCTCAACAGGGAACCCCATGAGACACTCTGGACTTCTGGTTACCTTGGAGGTTACAGAAGAGTGTCTTCCCCTCCCTCACCACCCGCCTCTGACAGAAGAACGAGGCAGGTCCAGAGACCCTCATGAAAACATCCTCTTCAAAGAGGGACACTGAGGGTCTGTGTTCTGAGTTTGTGGCAGTGACCTGGGCATCACCTTTATGTCATCAAGAGTCTAGAATAGCCCCAGATAGGCTGAAAGAACACAAAAGCCACAGAGGGCCCCAACTGGTGGCAGGAAGGGGAGACAGGATGTCCACACAAAGGTACAGCCAAAAGAGGGCTCCCCAAGCACGCCCCCAAACCTGCTGGTAAGAGTTTCTGAGAAAAGTTTCGGACGATTACATTTATTAAGACTCATCCTTTCTCTACTAGAACCACTGTAGTGGTAACTTGACCATGTATTCTTTTTCAATGATCCTAAATATTTTACCTTTTCTTTTTACCAAAATACAATTCAATTTTAAAGAAAATGTTGTAATAATAATAAATCACCCCATTTTCTGTCACCTAGCAACCCCTATTGTAATTGTCTCTTATTCTTAATTCCTCTAATCAATGGCGGATTCTCTTGTCTTATAGAAAGGACATTCTGGATGAGAAAATGGAAGTAGGAAAGGAAGAATTCTCCTATTATCTATTTAAAGTGATACGATCTATTTTCAATGGAGCACAAAGGATCTATTCATATATGAACCTAGAATTTTTTTCC
>NW_006490309.1:0-905 GCF_000325575.1 Pteropus alecto | reverse complement strand
CCCCTTTGTCCTCTTCTCTGCCCTTCCTTTATCGTATTCACGACCACGCTGGCTCCTCGTGGGTGACTGTGGAACTCTAGGTTTCCCTTCTCTCTCGAGTTCTGTGCTGGAGTGTCCACCTGCGGGCTGCACCTGTCCTCCCAGATGTTTCGCCTACACTGAAATGTGGCTTCTTCTGAGCAACACTGACCACTCTCCTGGAACCCTGCCCCTCCTTCGGTGTCCTCTCCTGTTTGTTTGTTTGTGTCACAAGTCCCTACCTAAGCAGATTCTGAGCGGCGCACACGGACTCTGTCCACATGCCCTCTGCTTTGCTCTCTGCCTGGAATCAAGTCCTATCGACTCTGCTCCTGTAACGTTTCCAGAATCGCTTCCTCCTGACATAATAACGACCGTCCCAGCTCAGGTCGCTCGATCCTCTCCCCGGGCCTAGCGTGCCGCTCTCCAGATGCTCTCCCGCCTTTCGCCTCGTCTACCTAGTCCGTGCTGGTCACGGCTCCGCGCCCACATGTCCCGAAGCACGGGCTGGATTATTCCACTCCCCACACAAAGCTTCGCTGACTCCCCATCGTCTAAACTCCCGCACGTGACACGCGGAGCAACGTCCCCACTAGTTTCGGCTTGAATCTCTAATCCCAGCCTCTCCTTTGCGTCAGGCGTGCCCTTGAAGCCAGATTTCAACACACCTTTCTCTCTCTCCTCTGCCTTGACTCTCGTCACTGCCCTCTCTCTTCTGCCCTGTGACCACGGGATGTCATTCCCGCTACAAACCCAGTTCAGGTGTCACCTGTACCAGGTAGCCTCAGGGGACGCCTCTTCCGTGTGCCTCACGGAGCTACCAGAACAAGGTGGACCGTCCGTTTCCTTCCACCCCAGGATTCAGGGGTGGCTGGGGTACACCGTAA
>NW_006490308.1:0-905 GCF_000325575.1 Pteropus alecto | reverse complement strand
AAACAAAACCTTCTTTAGTTGGCTATAGAGACACATAATTGCCTAGTTTGTCTCAGACTTCTCAGGCTGCTGCTACTCCTGAATCTCCTCTGATGGTTCCTTTCCTTGATTTCTGAATGCTGCGGTACACCAGGGCAAATCCTCAGACTCCACTTTGTCCATATTCACTCCCTCGATCATCACATCCAGACTATGGCTTTAAATAGCATCTCCATATTTCATGAAATCTAAGATCCTGTGATAGGCTGAATAATACTCCTCAAAGATATCCAGGTCCTAATCCTTGGAATCTGTAAGTGTTACTTTTAATGGCAAAAAAGGGCTTTGCCAATATTCTTATGGAAAGATTGTCCAAGATACTTGGGTTGGCCAAAATGTAATCACAAGTGTCCTTTATGAGAGGGAGGCAAAGGGGGATTTGACTCCAGAGGTAGAAGGCAACATGGTGACCGAAGCAAGATGCTATATCGTTGGCTTCGAAGGTGGAGGAAGGGGCTACAAGCCAAGGAATACAAGGAGTGCAGCTCTAAGAGTTAGAAAGGACAAGAAAACGAATTCTTCCATGGATCCTCTGGAGGAACGTGGCTTTGGTTTCAACCCAGTGAGACGCTGGACTTTCTGGCCTCCAGATCTGTCAAAGTATAAATTGGTGCTCTATTAAGCCGTCAAATTTGTGGTGATTTATTCCGGCAGCCAGAGGAAACTGATACAGGTAGACTTTTTTCTTTACATTTTAACATCTTTGTGATCAGGATGCATCTGACAATCACGGTGTCTAAGTATTGCTTTCAGCCAGATGGGAGTTATGACCTACTTGGAATGACAGTTGGGTAGTGTTAGGTACATTCCCATTCTTGTGCAGCCAATCTCCAGGAGTCTTTTTATCTTGCAAAACTAAACCTGTG
>NW_006490307.1:0-904 GCF_000325575.1 Pteropus alecto | reverse complement strand
GTCACGCAGTAGGGTAGAAAGAGGACGTGGCAGATGCCAGTGCGGGGAAGAAGGGACCGAGGACAAACCTGACGGGAGAGAAGGAAATGCAGCGAGAAAGAGTCACTCGCCAGCGCCACACGCACGACGGAGCTGGGTCTCCCGCGGGAGAGGAGAGAATGATCTGGAAGCAGCAGGAGGAGCCGGGAGGACAAATAACACACCAACAGCGGACGTAGAAGCAGACTGTGTCTCTCGGTGTCAACACAGCATACATCTTATTCTCCACTGTGTCCATCTGGAAGGTCAAGGCTCCCGAATGGCAAAAGAGGGTAGGACAGTGACAAGAGGGATCGGCCGTGTGACGGAACTCAGTGAACCTGACTCGCCGTGGGCACTCGACACAGAACATCGTCTGCAGCGGTGCCAGAGACGCCCAGCTCGGGCTGAGAGGGTGCGACACGACACGGGAGAAGGTCGTCATGAAACCCCTCAGGGTGCATCGCAAGCGTTATGCGGACGTTTCCGGCATAAACCAGAAGCGTGAAGGAGGTTAGGGTCATAAAAACTCATGATCACGGAGGAAAGAAGGCTGAGGGAGGCTGGACAGGCTGCGTGCTCTTGGATGTCCCACTGTGCAGTCCATGCTGACTGTCCCACAGCGGAAGCTGAAAAGGGTCCCATCGGAATTCAGTGTCCCCCACAAGCCTTCAGCTGGCACTGGCCTCTGCTGTGTGTTCTCAGGCCTGGGATCTCTTAGGCAGGACAGAGAAAACTCAGCCCGGGGTGCCAGGAAAGGAAGCTAACATCTAATGAAGGAAATGGCATTCGAAATGCCCTTTGAGTGTAATGAAAGTCCATACATTTCCTCTCACGATATGATCATTAGAAAGAAATGTCCACCCTCCAAGTAAAGCAGTTTCTG
>NW_006490306.1:0-904 GCF_000325575.1 Pteropus alecto | reverse complement strand
AGTTATTTGATGGCTTAACAAGTTTGATTAAATCTCCCATTTTTCAATCAACCTTTCTGATGTTCTAGTATAGTGGGAAAAGCCTAGATTCTGTAGCCAAATCTACTTGGTTCGAAATTCTGGCTCTTTTTTTTTTTAAGTTGTTTGTGTGATCTAGGGCCAGTTACTTAAAATTTCTGGGTCTTGCTTTCCTCATTTGTAAGGTAGATGCAGCAATACCTCTCTCATAGGCGTTTCTGAGGCTAAAATGTGTATAAATTTCTGGTACTACCCCCCTTTAGAGAATGTGGTACTTAGTTGTATGCAAAGAAATTAATTTTCGATGAAAATCTGTAAGTAGAGCACAGATTGCAGAATTGTTAGTACAGGTAATATTAATATTAGCTGACTTCTGTTGAATACACACTTAGAGTAAAATAACTACTTGTTTTAAAAATACATTCAAACAAAGAGGTGCACTTGTATGTGCATGTGTGTGGGTGTGAGTGTGCACACATACACACGCACACACGCACATGCCTGCTCACAAAGACAGCCCACAATATCTTATGTGAAGGTCAGTCTCATATGTTTAATTCTTTAACATTCTGGCTGACATTCCCATTTTCTGAAGCATGAGTCTTTAGATACATATGTCTTAGATATTGTAATCTCAAGAAAGTGACTCTATATAGCATTGCGATTAGGTAGAGAAGATTCTCTTTCTGTACTAACACTGTGACCAGTAAGCCAATGCTTCAGAGAGTTCTTCCTCTCAAACTATTATGAAATAATTTTCCCATGGTGTTAAAAATTAATAGATTATTTTAAGAAGTGATGTCTGCTTGCAAGACCTGAGTTAAATTCACTGTATCTACTCATATTCCTCTTTCACCTCCCCTCACATTTTAATCCAGGTGAAACT
>NW_006490305.1:0-904 GCF_000325575.1 Pteropus alecto | reverse complement strand
TTTTTTTTTTTAACTTTTTAAAAATTAACATGACAGTTGAGCAAAGACCAGAAAGATGTGACAGCTATTAAGATTTGTCATAAAATAAAACTCAGGTCCCACACTGGTTAGTATGAATCCATCTCTGACAAATGGCTCTACTCTTGGTATAATGATCAGATGTGTTTAAGAACCTCTCAAAGCAAAGGAAAAGACCCAGTTCATATGTTATATTTAACAATGAAATGAGCACTGCTATTTGGGGCTCCTTGAAAAAGTCAATTGCCTTTCTATTTTTGTGAAATCTCAATATTGCTGACTATCTGAAAGGTAAGACCTCTGTATCTTTAAAGTATAATTCAATTTGATGAGAAAAAAAGATCTAAGGTGGAAAATGGTTGTTCTATAATATCAAGCACAAAAGTATTCTTGAACAAATTGTGATACATTTGCAAAAGGGAATATTTTATAACCATTAAACTTTTCCAATACTACTACTACTACTGATAATAATATTAAATACCAGTTACTAGTTCTCTATATAAATTAATTTTGTAGAAAGATAGGTAGATATAATCCAAGTGAAAAGAAAGACAGCAAAAATATAGTGATAGAATACTAACTTTATCATTTAAATATCAATAAGATGGGGCATAATCTAATAAAAGAATATACCACAAAATTCTAAAACTTTACTGATAATTCTAATTGGTGGTAATTTTTAAATTGTGGCTTTTTAAAATTTTTCTTTATATGTTCAGAAATTTCCTCTACTTTTCTATTATGGGTTTACGTTAATATTATGGAGCTACTGGGGTTCTCTGATATTACTGTGGGAAGTGTAAAATGACACAACCTGTTTAGAAAACAGTTTGACATTTCAAGTTTCTTATAAACTTGAAAATAAGTTTATCATACAAACCAG
>NW_006490304.1:0-904 GCF_000325575.1 Pteropus alecto | reverse complement strand
CCCACCCGTCCACCCGTCCACCCGTCCTCTCACACCCAGGATGAGAGGCGGGGCGTTTCCGCGGCGCCCGCAGGCTTCCCTCGTGCCTGTTTCTGGTCTCCAGTATATTGTGGATACAAATAACCAGAGAAACGAATTTCAGAGCTGGTGGAGAGAAGCTGCTTCCTCAGCCTGGCACGCAGGTGTGCCCAGATCATTCTCACCACCGAGGCCTTGCAGCCAGGTGCACGTCCTCTCCCTGCTCCAGGTCCCCTGCAGCTGGGCCTGGGAGTGGGGAGCTCTGCAGCAGGAGGGAACAAAAGGCCGTGGCCACCCACCCACCGGGGCTGCCATTCCTTAAGCTCCCATGTCAACTCGGGGTCACCTGGCCAGAAGGACAGAAGGCCTTTGTATCCTGGCCATCATCCGCTCTGCATGGGGGCGGGAGGGGAGGATGGGCTGCATTCCTGGGGGTGGGGTATCACCAGGACACAAGGGCTTTATGTCTGAGCTGCTGGCAGAGTGTCAGCCACATGGCAGGACCCAGCTGGGGCCCCGTGGCTGCGGCACCCCTGAGCAGCCCACAGGCAGTGGCAGGAGAGGGCGAGGCCTGTTCCGCCTGCAATGTCCAAGGTGGGAGCTCAGTCTTGAGGAGGACTCAGTGCCCGAGGCCCCTGGCGTGGCTACTGGCCTCAGGGACGGTGCCTCAGTCAGCTCGGGCTGTCATAGAGTATTGGGCTGCGTGGCTTCAAGAGACATTTGTTTTTCATGGTTGGAGGCCGGAAGTCCAAGACAAAGGGGCCAGGGGGTGCTGGGGTGCTGGTGAGCGCTCTCCCCCCGGGTCGCAGGTGGCCCGTCCGTCTCTGTCCACATGCAGCAGAGGGAGCGGTCCCTGGTGTCACGTCCTCCTCTTATGAGGCCACCA
>NW_006490303.1:0-903 GCF_000325575.1 Pteropus alecto | reverse complement strand
TTTTTTTTTGTAATTAGTTAATGTACAATAACAATAATAAATTATATAGCAAGTAATTTGCAGTCTAACATTCAAGGCTGAATTGTGTGTGTGAGTGAGTGTGTGTATGTGTGTGTGTGGTGTAACTCTTTATATTCATGTCCATAGTGACTTCTGGAAAATTTTAGTGTTTTCCCTCAATTTCTGATAAACTGAAACCATAACAGCCTTTTGTGGGGTTTCTAACTCACACTACATTCAGGAATCTGTAATGCTTCTGGTGACATTTTCAAGGTAGATTTTACTCACTGCAGAGACGCAGCCTCTTTGTTATCAGGTGAATGTCTCAGTCCTGCTGAGTCGGCACACCTTCTGGTTTCTCTTGTCAACTTATTGCAGTAAAGCAGAAGCACCAGCTCAAAAAGCCACAGAGCTGAGTGTGGGCATTCACAAAGAGGAACCCTTGGCGAGGCTTTAATTTTTTAATTCAAACAGCAGTCGTCAGCAAACAAGAAGACTGGGTGTTTTTAACTTCAGATTTCAGTAGGTAGAGAGGTTAAGTTTATTTATAATTTGTGCATATTGGCAAGTTCTGGGTAATTTCTGTAACTCTTGGGTTTGTCTTTTAAATGAGGAAAAACTCCAGCAAACTGAGATAACATCCCTACAAGTTGTAAAAGTCTGTCTAGAAATCAATTGTTAAACTACTGATAGAATTTAAAAGCAGGAAATCTATAAAATGAGGTCAGTTTCTATAGTGGGAGTTAATGTGTGCCCAGAGGCACATTGAGCCATTGAGAACATTTATTATGTATTTCTTGTATGCACACTGCTATACAAAGGAAACAAAACTCCGCTTTAGTTCGGTAGAAACTTGCTTGCCACAGAAAGATGACTTACATGTGAGCAAAACTGGAAAAAAAA
>NW_006490302.1:0-904 GCF_000325575.1 Pteropus alecto | reverse complement strand
GACAGACAGACAGACAAACAGACACATGGTACCAAGCTCACATGGTAGCAACCCTGGAGATCCTGATCACCCCGGGAGGAGGCTCCCTCTCCAGCTGCTGGTCTGATAGGGGTGTTCCAGGATGAAAAACACTCCCACGCCTTCCTCAGAGCGACTCTCTTTTTTTCCACTCTTTATCTCTTATCAGTCACCTCCTGATTTAAATCTCCAGAAGTTGAGCTCTTCATGCCTGGATTACATAGGAGTGCCCAACTAAATCTTTTTGGAATCCTCACCAATAATGTAATAAACACACATTCAGTGTGATATTCTTCCTTCCTCTCCTTACTATGTCATTTCCATTCAATCATTTGGGTACCAGAGATCTCAATGTGAGTAAGGGGACCACTGAGAAAGTAATGTATATTCTTAAGCTACATTAATAAAAGCATGAAGTCTTAGAACCGAGAAGGGGACATCTCCACTGTGCATTACTCAGACTACACTTAGAGGGCTATATTATTAGCAAAGTAGAGCAGGTTCAGATATTAGAAGCTAGTCTGATATGAAGGCTTGCATAGTATCCTAAGGAACAAAGAAGATACTGGAGGGACTATATGTTAGCTACCTTCAATTATTTGAATGGCTGTAGTTCTAATACTAATGTTTAACACTCTTATTACTATAGCTATGTCCCATGCACCATGATGCATACATTATATACATGATAATTACCAAGAGCTAAATTTTTTAAGTGCTTACACTGGACCAGACACCTGCTAAAGTGGGCGTAAAAAGGGAAAGGATTAAAATGTCCAAACCGTCAGTCATAAAAACAGTTGTACAGATGTAAAGTATGGCATAGGAAAGATAATCAATAACATTGTGACAACTATGTATGGTGTCAGATGGGTACTGGACTTAT
>NW_006490301.1:0-904 GCF_000325575.1 Pteropus alecto | reverse complement strand
ATTTATAAATTAAACTTTATCATAGGGATGTATGTGTACAAAAAAACATAGTCTATATAGTGTTTAGTACTACCTACAGTTTTGGGCATCCACTGGGGGTCTTGGAATATAGCCTCCACAGATAAAGGAGAACTCCTGTATGTCATAATTTGTAGTTTGTGATTTATTTTATAACTTCAAGTACTCACTTTCATACCTAATTTAACATTCATAATTTTGTGGGTTTATGAAATTACTTGCAACTAGAGTCCCATAAAATCTGGATATGTCCTAGTGTGGTATTAGATCTTTAACAGATTATCATCTTTTACTCATTCATGTAATATGTTACAAAACATGTAACAAAAATATGTTATATGCATTTATAAAGTACTTAGCACTTTCCCAGAAACTGTAAGCAATAGAATATTATAGAGCCAAAGTCACCCAATTCTCAAAAATTCCATGTCAAAGGGATTCTTATCTTAATTCTTATTATGAAATTCCTATCAGTCTCTAAGTGCTGTGATAAACAAAACAGGATGAAGTGTTCAGATAACTTATGAGATCCTGAGACCCAAGGAGGTTTGGGGTTTTAAAATTGCTGGTAGTGTCCCAAAACCCACATGATTGCCTCTCAAAGAAGAGCTGGGTTGGTTTTGATAAATAGCACCATAAGGAAATACCACTCATGACAAAATTTCCAAATAGGCAAAGGATATTAATACCACTCTAACCAAGGAGACTTGGGGAGTCTCCTTTGTCCACTGAAAGCACCTGACTGTGCCATTAACAGCATCACCAAACCACATTGTCAGATCAGACACAGATGCCTCTTTCACAGGCCGGAGATATTGTGTCTTCACAATTGTAGGCAAACTGGAGGTGAGAGGAGGAAGGTCTGAGAGAAATAAAAGCTTGAGGA
>NW_006490300.1:0-904 GCF_000325575.1 Pteropus alecto | reverse complement strand
TATATTCAGCCCTTACACGTGCTAGCTGTGTAAACTTGGGTTGAGTCACTTATCTTCTCAATGCCTCAATTTCTTCACCTGTAAAATGGGAACAGTGATAGAGCATTCTTGCTCTCAAGGAGAAGGATCCATATGAAGGCTAAAGGGTCTATCATTTAGACTTAACATTTGTCATATTGGCCTCGGGATCACTTAGGTTCTAAAATAAAGTACTCCTGATTTCTCCAGGAAACAACTAACTGTAACTGCTCTCAGGCGATTGGGCTCTCTATATCTGATGTTAGACAAACTTAAATCCTTCATATTGTATGTTGATTGGCTATTGTCCACAGGAGGTAGAGAAAGCTGATCCACACTTTCTAAATAGACTGAAGAACCACTGGATAAAATGATTAGATGGTCCTTGATTCAGTGCCAAAATGCTATTATTGCATCTTGAGAATCCAAGAAGATGAAACACTCAGTATATTCTTTCCAGGATGACACAATCCATACCAAGATGGGCACAGGCCTGGTTCTGCAGTTTTGGGCCATTTGTAAATACCAACCCCACAAGACTGAATGGGGTGGTAGCCATTCTTCTCCAGCAAACATTTTTAAGACTTTATTTTTTTAGAGCAATTTTAGATTCACAGCACAATTAAGAGGACAGCACAGAGATTTCCCATGTGTTCCCACACATGTATAGCCTCCCCCATTATTAGCATCCCCACCAATATGGTACATTCGTTACAACTGAGGAACTTACACTGACACAGCATAATCACCCAAAGTCATAGTTTACGTGAGAGTTCACTCTTGGCCTTGCACATTCTATGAGTTTGGACAAATGTATAACAACACGTGTCTATCATTACAATATCATACGTAGTATTTTCACTGCCTTAAAAATTCTCTGTGCTCT
>NW_006490299.1:0-904 GCF_000325575.1 Pteropus alecto | reverse complement strand
CGGGCGTGGACTAGCGGGCAGAGCGGGGTGGAGCAGCCACAATGGGTGACAACGGGCAAGGTTGGCAGGAGGGCAGGTCCGTGTGGTGTGCCACGGGGAGGCCCGCCGAGGGCAGGGGGCTCTGCTGCAGCTCTCCAGCAGCCCTCCATGGTGGGCGCCTGTCCCACGGCCTGGCCCAGGGTGACAGGTCACGGCTCATTCCAGAACGGCAGCCTCACCGCGGTGTATGAAGAGGCCCACAGGCAACACCGTGCGGTTTCTTCCCCTGGTCGGATGGACACCCGGCTCCGGGACCCCTGCTGACCGGTGGCCAAGGCAGTCAGAGAGCCTAGGCTCCAGGCCGTTACCTCCTATGGCTGTCAGAGGCCCCTCTGGGGAACTGACACCTTTTCTCAAAGTCAACTAAAGTTTCTACGGGATTAAATGGAAATATTTACATTTATCTCAAAAGTCACACAGAGCACAGGCCCACCTGCCACACACGGGCCCCACCCATCAGCCAAGCACCAAGACCAAGACCGCACGCCTTCCCCAAACGCCGTCGGCGGCTCTTCTGTCCAGCCTCGTCACGGACCCTCCTGCTCTTCTCGTCCCACCCACGGCTCTGCTGTGACATCGGATGGACACAGACACGCCCAAACGCCAGCGTCTGTCTGTGCAGGGGGCACAGCTGGCGTTCAGCTTGGCAGTGACCACTGCGGGTCCGGCAAGGCGGCCGGTCCCCCAGATGGAGGGGCCACTGGCCGCAGGCCTCAGAGCTTCTTCGGCCTCTCCCAGGACGTTCGGGGTCAGCCCGGGAACCGGCCCTCACCGGGTGTGGCCCAGAGCACAGACCGAGGCGCCGAGCCTTCCACCCCAACTCCTCGTCGGGGTCTCTGCGGACGGGACAGTACCCTCAGCGTCT
>NW_006490298.1:0-904 GCF_000325575.1 Pteropus alecto | reverse complement strand
GAGAGAGAGAGAGAGAAACAGTAACCGCAGCCTCGTCTTCTATTATTGCTCCAAAGCAAATAAGGAGTATTATTTTTATCTCATTTCACGGATAAGGATACCAGGACTCCGAGAAATGGGGTCACTGGGCCAAGCTTCTCCAGCAGAGCGTGACTGAACCCAGGTCGCGCACACAACGCTCACTGCCGTCCTTTCTTGCCTGTTCCCCGGACCCTAACTAGAGCCTGATTTAGTGGGGGCCCCGCTGAACCCTGCATTTTCTTTTCCTTTTCCCTCAGTACTTCAGTAAGGCAGGAACCAGAAAAGTGTGTGGAACCCCCGCCAGCATTAGTGGTGATGGTGACCCTCAGACGGGGAAAATGCCTCCGACCACGAAAGCGTCTGCCTCCGGTCGATAGGCATGGCAGGGCTGGCCCCGCCTCCCAGAACAGGAACGCAGCTGGCGACACGGTGCTCTGAAGGCTCGAGGGCAGAGCTGCCCAGTGTCCGGGGAAGGGAAGGGGACCAGGCTGACGACGGGAGCAGCGGTCTCGGGTTCAGGAACAGACGTCTGGGCTCAGCTCAACCCCGAACTCGCCTCAGCCCCCGCTCCAGACAGCTGATCGCACGAAGTGCCCATTGCGTCGACGGGACGGTGAGAAAGGGCCCGCGCCACCGCCCGGAGGTCGTAAGTGTGTCACCACGTTCTGGGTCTGACCTCGCAGGGAGGTCTGACTGGGCTGCTGTCACCCAGCCCCGGGGTCACTGCGGCAGATGATGCGGCCTAACGCCGCTCGTGGTGAGACAGCCGTCGTCGCTACCTCCGCCCCTGGGCTCCGTCCTCCTCGGCACCCCTGCCCCGGGCGCGTGGGGAAAGGGGCCCAGGGCCGATCGCGTAGCCCCAGTGGCGGTGAATGTCTGAAGA
>NW_006490297.1:0-903 GCF_000325575.1 Pteropus alecto | reverse complement strand
GGTCTGGAGGGGCCGGGACCAGAGGGGAAGGGCCGGCCTGGGAAGCGGGTGAGGACGGTGGGTCCGTGGTAGCAGGAGAGAAGACGGAGCATAGGTGCAGATGTCGACACGGGTGCAGATGTGCAGGACGAATGACGAAAACATCTGTGTGTCTTCTTCCCATTTTCTCAGCAAAGCGTGAAGCAAGGTCATTAGCAAGGAGGCGTTTGGGGAGGAGTCAGAGATCAGGGTCCACCCATCTCCACATGCTGTCTGTGTGTTTCTCCCACCTCCAGCCCTTCCCCCGTAAGACACTAGGGCCCAGCCTGAGTCCAAGGCCAGCTCCCGCCTCCCGCTTACATAAAGCCCAGGAGACGCCTCACAGCCAGGCGAGTCTAGAAGGATACGGTGCCTTAAATAACTCATGTGAAATCACCCTTCTGTAAATATTTCTAGATGGATCTTGTCTTTTAAGCTTCAACAAACCCTATTAGCCATCAAAATAGCCTCTAGTCTCTCAAAATAGCCCTCTGCCGGCTCCCTCCCCGACACTCACATGGTGGCTGAGTGGCCTCTGAAGAGGCTGGGAGGGGGTGCTGGCCCTGTGACCAGGAAGCAGAGCCCTCTGGAGAGGACCTGTGTCCAGGGCCCTCCGCCTTTCGTTTGCCAGCCGTCCTGCACTCAAGGGCTTCCCCGTGCCTGGGCCTCAGCTTAGGGGCGTTCGTTTTGGGGGTGGTGCTGCACTTAGCATTTGTTTGCAGGTACCTCGGCCTGCCCACTGCTTCCTCTTCTCTTGTTTCTGAGTTCCATGATGCTTGGGTAATCTCCATGCCATTTGTCCTGATGTTCTGCTTCGGTTTAGAAATTTCTGGAAGCCTGTGGGCCTGTTCCCTTTCTTGCATTCCTTACCTCCTGTCTTCCTCC
>NW_006490296.1:0-903 GCF_000325575.1 Pteropus alecto | reverse complement strand
CACACACACACACACACACACCTCAGATTGTCTGGACTTTCCCCCCGGAGCTGTCCAGCCCTGGTAGTGGGTTTCACGTGGCCATTTCCTTTTATGGGAACGTCACCCCGCCTCTACCCTAGTGACTCAAACTAAATTAGCAGTAGACTTTCTGAAGTCTTCCCTAAAAAACATTTTTTGGGTGGTTTTAGAAGTTCCTAATTAGAATTTGGGAATTGGATGAGAGCTATCATTTGAAATCGTTTCGTGTTCTTCCTCGTGTGGAAGAATATATATTTATTTCGGGATGAAGAAAAAAAAAGGCAGTCTAAGTTGAGACACAAATGAGAGGGAGGAGCAGAGGGGAGGGCACTGACTGCCACCAGTATTACTCAGATGTCGGTGGTTTACATGACATGTTATTTCATATTTACCACGGACTGCTGGGTGGAGGCTGTAACACGATGATTACACAGGCAGCTAGCTCTTGCTGAGACTTCCTCGCTTGTGTCTGGTAAGATACGACGGCCTCTAGCACTGCAGGCGAAGATGAATGCCAGAGGTCGCGATAATTCCATGTTCTCCAGTTCAGCTATTAAACCAACGAACGGCTGACTCAAGTCCTGAAACATTTAACTGTGTAATTCTCAGATACGGGAGGAGCGGCACAGGGGCTTCCTGCAAAGGCAGGAGCCCGTTTACCAAAAATGACCCTAGAAACACCAGAACACCCCTTCTAAACCACACTGACAACAGTAAACAATAAAAACCCCTTATCAGTAGCAGAGATTAGTTCCGAGAGTGACTCTGTGATTCTTACAATGCGTCCCAAAGCCAGAAACTTCATTACAAATTCCCTAAGCACAATCTCGTTCATGTTTTTATATGTCAGGAATGACGTTTATTTTTGAATAGCTGTTAGAC
>NW_006490295.1:0-903 GCF_000325575.1 Pteropus alecto | reverse complement strand
TTTTTTTTTAAGCCAGAAGTCTGACTCGTGCTATTATGTTAAGACCAAATACTTTTCTGTTTGATTCTCTTTAGTTACAAAGACAATAGCTCTATAAAGTAAGTGGGCCATTTTCATAACAAGCAGTGTAAAACAACACCGAAGGAGTCCCTTGTGTGAAAGGCTCCAACAAATAAATGGAGAAGACAAATTATTTTATAGAATAACAGGGAAAGGACATGAATGAGAAATTCGCCTAAGAAGAAACATAGATGAGAAATATACATTAGAGAACTGTTCATCTTTCTATACAATTTTTATTGTGATCTAAAATGATGAAGTTTGTTTCACCTATTAAAATTGCAAAGGTTTAGAAGAGTCCTCATTATAGGCGAGGGTGTTAGGAACACAGCCTTGTTATATAACACCCGAGAAATATGACTTGGCTATCCATATCAAACTGGCAGTACAGATCAAAAGCCTTAAAATGTACTTCTCATTCCAATTCTAGGAATTTATCATAAGGAAAAAACAGTAATGTGCATAAAATTATCAGGAGTAATTAGAGTGTGGCTTCTAAAAATCGGACATTTAAGTTTTCACTTTTCTATTTTCTGTCTCTAGTTCTGAGCTTATGTAAATGGATAACGACAGCTGTCCTCTTCTTGAGTTCTGATGAGGACAATGAAGATTTCTTGAGAAAACCCTGACAAAAAGTGAAGACACTACAGATATTTGCAAGAACATGGATGAATCTAAACAGCTGTATGCTGAGTGAAAGAAGCTAGACACAAAATGATAGATTCTATAGCATTCCATTTATGTGACATGCTAGAAAAGGCAAAATGAATTTCTAGTAACTGAAAACAGATGAGTGCTTTTCTGCATCAGTGATTGGGGGCATTGACTGAGTACAAAAAGGCA
>NW_006490294.1:0-903 GCF_000325575.1 Pteropus alecto | reverse complement strand
TTTTTTGTGTGTGGACATCTGTTTTCATTTTTCTCAGGTAGATACCTAGGAGGGCCAATTATTGGGCCATATGGTAACAAACTTGTAAGGAACTGCCAAAACTTGATTCCAAAATGACTGTACCATTTAAATTCTCACCAGCAGGGTATGAGGCTTCCAATTTTTCACCTCCTCACCAACTTTTGTTATTGTTTATCCTTTTTTATTACAGCCATACTGACAGGTATAAAGTGGGATTGTTGCTAGAATACTACCTCACGAGAGATACTAAAGGAGCTTCTTCAGGCTGAAAGCAAGTGACACCAGGTAGTAATTTGAATCAATGCAGAAAAACAATGAACACCAGCAAAGGTAATTATGTAGGTAATTAAAATATAGTATAACTGTATATTTCTTTTCCTTTCTTCTCTTAATTGACTTAGACAGCAATTGCATAAAATGATATGTATATAATTATATGACTAAGCTTATACCACACAAAATGCAGTATTTGGTAATAGTAGCACAAAGGAGATAGGCAGGAACAAAGTTGTATTGGAGTACAGAAATGACATCAAATGGTAACTTGAATCTACAATAAGAAATGAAGAGGATCAGAAATGGTATAAAGAAAATTAATATAATAAGTTCTTTAAATATATACTTGCTCTCCTTTCTTCCCTCAACTACCTTAAAAGATGTCAAACATAAAATCATATAAAGCAATAATTATCACACTGTATTGTTGGGTTTGAGATACATGTAGATGGAAAAACTTTTGCTAGATTCTTGGTTGATCATTTTTCTTTCTGTACTTTGAATATGCCATCTCATTTTCTTCTTGCCTCCTTTGTTTCTGATAAGAAGTCAGATGTTAATATTACTGGGCTTTTATTGTAAATGATGGGCCATAGCTTTTTTTTT
>NW_006490293.1:0-904 GCF_000325575.1 Pteropus alecto | reverse complement strand
GGGGGGGAGGATTGTGACACCCAGAGTCCAGACTGGGTTGGTGTGGCAGAAAATAAGGGAGAAGGTCATAGTCTGTTTGTTGGGCTAAGTAGACAGTGAAAGCAGATATTAGGCTGCAGCACCAAGAGGGCTTCAGATAGGCTGCCCGCATGGCTCCTGTTTGCTGCATCACAGCCAACTCTTCCCTTGATTTTCTCCTGCGTGGAAACCCGTTCAATGGCCCGAGTTGGGGCGATGCTGGCGCAGGGAAGCGAGGGTGCGTTGGCATGTGTCTGCGGCTTAGGATCGCCCGTCACCTACTGGCGTCGGGAAGGAGGGTACCGATTCTTTCCTAAGGCTCTAGGAAGAGGGCCGATTGCTTTTTGGCAGGGGGTGCATTAGCTCCCCGCCCCTTTCCAATCCGGGCGAAGGTGCTTTCTGAATGTAGCACGTATATAGGAAAGAATGGGAGCGTCTTCTTCTCTTTAGGCAGAAAAAGTTGAAGAAACTGGGCATGTTAATGATTAGCAGGACCAGGACTCCGGATGCAGCAGAAAGCTGTTAAATTTTCATTGCCCTCTAAGAAAAACAAACGACATCCCAGTGACTATTGGCAGTGCCGTGTTATTTTGGGACTTTGGGGAAATTGTCCACAGATTGTCTTTGGGAGGCTGAAGAACGAGGTGGGGATGGGGGAAAGACAGCTGGCACCGCACTGGGTTCCAGCTTGCCTAAAGAGGATTCAGAACCACAAGCCAAACACGTTTGCTTGCTGATTTTACAAAGCGGACGCGAGGCAGAACTGCAGCCATGAGCAAGGTGAAGAACACACCATGGGAACCTGCTTAAGAAAAGAACATCTTGTCTCTCTGGAAGAGTTCAGATGCATTCGTGCTATAAAAAGCATATATATGTAGAGAGAGAG
>NW_006490292.1:0-903 GCF_000325575.1 Pteropus alecto | reverse complement strand
TGGCTTTGATGTAGGTCTTAACCCCAGGCCCGTCACTTCCTAGCTATGTGGCCTGGTGCAAGGAACTTCATTTTGCCAAGTCTCTGTCTTCTTGTTAGTAGAACAGGATGGTAATACTGCCCAGAGAGAAAAAAAAGATACCCATAAAATGCTGAGCTTGATGATTAGTACATCACACGTAGCTACATAAGGTGGTCTAACACGGCTCGTGGGGACAATACATTTTGCCATCTTCTGGTACCCCGATGGGTACACTGAGCTGAACCCATCTATGAATTATTGGGACTGATATTTCCTAACAGACTATGACCAAGAGCAGGGAGAAGAGAGATATGGGACTTATAAAAATAAACGAAGTGCAAATTCCAGGACTAAAAAATATAGTACCTGACATCAAATATATTTCGGATGAAATTAATAGATTAGATGCTATTGAAGAAAGAATCGGCAAACTTGAAGACAGGTAATAAAAAAAGATCCAAACTGAAGAATAGAGTGAAAAAATAGATAAAAATAAAAAAAATACACAGAGCTTCAGTGACCAGTGGGATAACACCTAGTGTGTAAATGGAGTCCCAGAAGGAGAGAGGAGAGAGGGCTGGGCGAAAGAAATATTTGAAGGAATAATGACCAACCCATAGATCTAAGAAGCTCAATGAATCCCACATAGAATAAATACAAAGAAAAAAAACACACACACATCTAGTCACACCACTGTCAAACTACTAAAAGTCAAAGACTAAGAGAAATCTTTAAAAGAGTCAGAGGGAAAAAAAACCATTATGGACACAGGATTAGCAAGAAGGAAGAGAGCTGACTTCTTAGGAGAAATTACATAGGCCAGAAGACAATAAAATGGTGTCTAGAAAGTTCTAAAAGGGCAAAAAACGTCAATTTGGGGTA
>NW_006490291.1:0-903 GCF_000325575.1 Pteropus alecto | reverse complement strand
CAAGGTCCTTGCAATCTGTGAGGTCGACCGAGGGTCACCTCGCCTAAAACGATATAATAAAATAAAATAAATAGAAAGCAGAGTGTTATTTTACGTCGAGGAGAACGAAGCACGAGAGTCTTCAGCTGGGAACAGTGCAGCCCCCGGCGCAAGCGTGAGTGTGCGTCGGTGAACACCTGTGCACCCGTCTGCAAACACAGGCGGCACCCACAGCCCTCAGAGCTGCTGTTTCGTGGAGAGACGACAGGTGTCTCCATGCAGTCGGCTCTGTCTTAGGATGTGGGCAAGGGGGTGTGAGACCCACAGGGGACACCTGAGCTATTGAGGACCGTGCAGGGCACAGATGCCAGAGGAAAGTCTATGGAGATAAGAAATCTCCGGGGCCCAGTGACCAAAGAAGCGTGCAACGTTCCGAGGTGAAAGTCACTTTGACGAAGGCTGCTGACATCCGTCAGGCGCCCGTCCACTTTTTCTGGTACGTAGAGGGTTCCAACACCACTTTGGCTATTGTGTTGTCCGTAAGCGTTGACCGCGTGGCCCAGGTTTCAAGGTCGCGCTAACCCACTCTGCTTCGTTCCGAGGCTCAGGGCTGCCCTTGCTTCGGCCCCAGACACGGAGAGTCTGCCTTCAAAACAACCCACCTGGCGGAGACTCCGCCAGGCCGTGCCTGAAATCATCAGTCTGCTCTATTTGCGGACACTTCAAGCATTAAATTAATATTCTTGAAGTCCGTTTAGGAGGCTCTCAAGCCGTAATTGGGATCCGCTGCACGCAGACGATTAGGAGGCAGAGCAGGCCGGCCGTGCAGAAAGGCAGCTTTGCCTTCGGCACGCGGTCACGGACAGCAGACACGGTCAGGCCGCCGCGCGCTCTGACCCCTGAGTGACGGGACCCGCTGGAAGC
>NW_006490290.1:0-903 GCF_000325575.1 Pteropus alecto | reverse complement strand
GTGGTCTGCAGTGTGCGCTTAGAGCTGACCCGAGTCCACGTTCACACAGCCGCTCTGCGGGTGGGGGTGCCGTAGGGTCACCATGGCAGCCCTGCCTCGGCCCCTGCATCGCAGCCGTCGTCCGCGTCCTCTGCACACGAGCACACGCGTGCCGGACGTGTCGTTGCCATTACTGTTTTGAGCAAACTCATCTGTTTGGTCGATTAGGAACAAGAAGTGCAAGTTATATTTTGCCTTCGCTTCTTCCTTCCCTGACGCTCTTTTGTTTTTTTCATGTGGGTCTGAGTTTCTGACTTGAATCATTTTTTTCCTCTCTAAAGAGCTTTTAACGTTTCTGGCAAGGCAGGTATGCTGGCAGCAAATTTCTTCAGGTTTTGTCTGTCTGAGAAAGTCTTTCTTTTTCTTTCACTTTTGGAGAGTAATTTCCCAGGGCACAGAATCCTGCGTTGGTGGTTTTTTTTAACACTTTAAATATTAAGCCCGTCCTCTTGGGCCTTGCCCGGCCTCCGGGCGGTCGGCGGGACCCTTCGTGCCTCCGTGGGTGTGGTTCTTCCCCCGGCTTCTCTCGGGGTCTGGTCTTTATCTTCGATGTTCTGCGGATCGTTGGTGAGGTGCCCAGGCGCAGCATTCCCGGTTTTCATCCTGCCAGGTGTTCTCGGGTCCCCGGGTCTGTGGTTTGGGAACATTCTCATTCCTGAGTGTCCTAAGTGCTTCTCCCGTCCGCCGTCCCCGACCCTCTGGCGTCCCCGGTACGTGGTTGTGGCTTCTGCAGTTGTCCCAGAGCCCTTGGCTGCCCCGTCTGGGTTTCCCGCCGGTCCCCTCTGCTTCTCGGTTTCCCGAGGTCCCGCTGGCGCGCCTGCAGCCCGGGGACCCGTCGCGCGTGCCGTCCGCCGAGCCCGGCGC
>NW_006490289.1:0-902 GCF_000325575.1 Pteropus alecto | reverse complement strand
TTTTTTTCCTTTGATGGACTTTTAATGAGAGGGGAGCGGCATGCAGCATGCCCTAGGGTATCTACATCCAAGAGGATGATAGTTTGGTGAGAGATATCCATGATCAGTGAGAGAATAAGTCAAAAGACTTATTCAGTGGGTGCAATTAAGGCTGACAGATTTGTAGGACATGTTTAACTTTGGAGGGAAAAAAGTAGCATGGAGGAAAACTGATTATGTGGACTAATTCCTCAGTTGAAACACTGTTCCAGTCCCAGAATTTCACCTAGAAATAGTGCATTTGCATTGTTTGAAATCTTTATGAAACCGTAATATTTCCTATACAGTGCTATGGCCAGGGCAACTCAAAGCTATGTAGGAAAGTACTAACAAGAAGTTTCAAGCTGTTCCCTCTGCCTGATATTACCTCTAACAATTTTGCTTTCCATTATTTTGGGTTTCTTTATTCACATTATGGATACTTACTGAGCACTTACATTGTACCAGGCTCAGAGCTAAGGCCAGATTTTGGAGATGAACGTAATAGGCACTTTCTCTGCCTCCTCTCAGTGGGCTCACGGTAGAATGAAGGAGACAAGTAAATAGATGGTCACAATCCAGAATGACACATGCTGTGATGCCTGAGGCACAGGGGCAGGAGAATCATGAACTTGGTTTGTTATAAGAGGGTAAGTCAGGAAAGGCTTCCTAGAAGAACTGACATCTAAGCTGAGATCTGAAGTTTAGCTAGATGGATGAACGAGAGAGGGAAGACTACACAGCCCAAGAAAATAAGATGGACAAAATCTTATGATAGATTAATATCATAATGTCCACATGAATACCACAAGAGTTATGCCAAAACTCCAACCTAGCCCCCAAATATGTTTTAGATTGATCCTTATGTAATAAAGTTTAAAAAA
>NW_006490288.1:0-902 GCF_000325575.1 Pteropus alecto | reverse complement strand
GGCTGGGAGAGGGAACCTGCAAACACAGACACTCACGAGTGATAGGACAGATTCTGAGCCAGAGAAGCTGGCACAGACTGCAGGGCTGCTCTGTGTCTCTGAGGACTATCCCCACCTGTGCAGTGAGAATGGGGCATAAGGAGGAAAGGAGTCCAGGCCATGGTGAGCACGGCCTTCCTGAGACCCCTGAGCTGGAGCTGGGCTACTCCAGGCATCTCTTATCTCCTTCAGGTGGCCTCAGAGAGGAAGGGTGACCATTGCTACACCCTGAGGACCAGCTGAGGTCTGCACTTGCTTCTTTGGATAGAGGGAGCTGATGGGTGTGTCTCAGAGTTTGCCCCATGGGAGGGTCCAGGAAGGAGAAGCTGCTGGGCACAGACCTGTTAGCAGGAGACTGCCCAGCCCAGAGAGGACACAGCTGCTGAGTCCCCATCAGCAAACAGTGGCACCAATACCCCAGCCACAGCGCATTGGAGAGATTTCACTGCAGTGCGCACCCACTATGCCAGCCTTGGGGGAAGCTCACAGCTCCCCATTCTGTCCACTGAAAAAATTTTAGATTCTCAGCGGAAATAATGTTAACAGTGTTGGCCTGAAAGCCTGGTCATTGTCATTCCAGAAACGTCTGTTGACCATACCCTTTAGTGCCACATAGTAATAGAGATTAATAAACATCCTTTTTAATTGAGGTATTTCTAGATTTTTAGGTGAAAGAGATGTGGAAACATGACCACCATACAATGTGACCAAGGCTGCTGTGAGGTGATTATGCAGAAGACTCTAGGAAAAAAGACCTGAGCAGCTCGTTCAACAGGAATAAGGTGACTGGTTATCTGGGTTTATATGGAGACTGGAGGTCATGCTGGTGGACAAATAAAGCAAACAAGGAGACGTAGCAAAAT
>NW_006490287.1:0-903 GCF_000325575.1 Pteropus alecto | reverse complement strand
GCGGAAACCTTCCTTCCACGTCATCCATCCAGGCACGTGCGACCCCACACGTGGCAGCAGAGTCGAGGTAACTGAGTCTCCAGATGAATTTTAAACACGGCAACGAGCTCGTCTGCGAGGGCCTGGGAGCTTTCCGAGCACAAAAATGTCTGGTCTTGTCCCTAAAAGCGAAGGAGGAAGCGAGGTGGCACTCGGCCTGTGACGCTGTGTTCCAGAGAAGGGTTAACACCCGCCTCACTTCCAGCCACGAACGACACCAAAGAGCTCCTCACGGCGTGAGACGGGAAGGCGTTTCACTTGATGTTGCTCAAATCCAACTTTTAAATTGCGCTTCAGAGGAATCTCTAGGCAGACAAGCCAACCTCCTAGAGGGAGATCAAAGGGGAGAGGCATCACAGCGGCCGGGCCCTTTCATGTGGCCGGACAACGCCGGGCCTGGCACCTGTCGCTCCTGCGGCGGGGGTGGGGGGTTAGGACGCTGGGAGAATTATGCATTAACTGGGCACGTCTAGGACCAGCGCATGCAGGTGGCCGTGGCCAGCGGGCCAGAGGCGATGGAGCCCCACGATCCGGCAGACAAAGGAGGCGGCTGCACCAACTGCCCACCTTTGTTGACCAATCCCAGCAAGCGCCGGTGCAGAGGCAGCCTGCCGACGCGTCATCTCGCATCTCCGTGCAAAGAGCAAGTCGCTGGACAAGCGTGCTCCAGTACGTCACACCTTCCTCTTCATCCTCCGGATAATTTCAGGCTCGCGGTGAGGGAAGGTGAAATGATGGGTACCTCTCTCGGCCCGTCGCCGCCTCCCGCGGGCCCCCCGACTGTGAAAACCTGAGCGACTCAAACCTCATTTAGGCCATGTCAGCACCAAGTCCTGACACTGTGCCTGTCCTGAAAAATAAGCC
>NW_006490286.1:0-902 GCF_000325575.1 Pteropus alecto | reverse complement strand
ATATACACATACACTTACACATACATATACACATACCTATAATGTACATACATACATATATGTATAGATAGATAGTCTTTAATAGATACAACTTCTCTAATCACATTTAAGTTATTAATAGATGTATATCTGATGATTTCCTATGCTTATGAATATTTATTTTGGGGGTCTCTTGTTCCCACGTGTCTGTTTTTTCCTCTTTCCTACTGGCAGATGTCTTCAGATATCAAATGGTCTTTGGCTGCCAAATTCTATGTGCGTGGTAGGGAGGAAACAAGTGAGTGGGAGCTCTGTGTCCCTGGATGTGACCTGTGACTTTCAGTGCTTTTCTCTGGGTTAATTAAGTGAGGATGTACATGGACCTGGAGGTAATCAACATTGGTAGCTCCATATCTCCCACATGAATATACTGAGGTCTCCTGCCTGGTTGCAGTGAGTGACTACCAGGATTCTGGATGTTGAGCAAAGAATGAGGGAAAAGGAAGTTCAGTTTACAAGCTTTCATGATTTCTGTTCCTCAGTACAACTTACTCTTCTACTTCACCTATGCCCTCAACGTAATTTTTATGAGATTTATAAAAATTGCATGTGTTTATAAAATTGTCTTCCATTTTAATCCTTAGTAATTTAATGTATATTAAATTCTTATGAAAGCACTAAATTTTTTCCAATATGATTGTACCATTATAGCCTCCCATTATTAATGCTTAACTGTTGTAGTTGCTCCATATTATTGCCTATACTTTTTCCTCTTAGCCATTCTATGTGGTCTTATCATTGTGATTCAGCATCAATTTTCATATCTAACTAGGTTTTCACTTGTGTTTTCGTAAAGGAAAATGTTTTGAAAACTTTTTTCATAAGTTTTTGTTCAAGTGTCTATCAAGTTTTTTATCCATTTT
>NW_006490285.1:0-902 GCF_000325575.1 Pteropus alecto | reverse complement strand
ACCGCATGTATTTTCAAGTTTCCTTCTTAGGTTATGTTACTTTCCTGGAACCTAATTTTTCATTAAAGTAATTTTCTAGAAACTTTCCTATAAGAAAGCTTGAGGTGTCAAAGCAGGTATAAGACATGAGTTCATTTAGGTAGCGCCATTCACTCTACATTCGTAATACGGTCTATATCTTCAAGGGTATTTAAGAATACCCTGTAGAAACACTGTCTTTAAATTACATGAATTATTTATGGCATTTTGAATTTATAGTAATTAAGTGATTAAATTCTAGTTGTGTCCTTTCTAGTAGAGATCATGTTTTGCTCAATAGGTAGAAACTGATCACAGAAGATTTTTAGAGAGAGAGACTCGAGAAGCATAAATTCATAATACTGGAATGATTTTAAGAGTTTGGATACTGTAATTTTTGACATCTCTTTCAGATTTATGACCCTTGAAATATGTGAAATAAGAAAGTGCTTAAAAATGATGGATTAGTCATTGTATAATGGTGGTAACTTGGAGACACTGCCTTAATCGAGGGACGTACTTTGTCATCACCAGTAGGGGGACAAATTAGCATTATTTGTGTATTAATAAGAGGCATTAGAAGGACACATCTTTTTCTACCAAAAATTGATTCTCTACCCTAACAAATGGTAATCGATGGAAAACCTCAGTTGAGAGACATTGTACAAAACAATTGGTCTATACTCCTTAAAACTATTAGTGTCATGGCAAGAAAGGCAGGGGATAAAATATATGTGATACAGGATTTACATGTTGACCAGCAGAGTAGAAAATGCAGTATTTAGAATAGTGAATCATGTTAATATTGTATCTCCTCATTATACTGAAGATAGATCAGTGAACATCCTTGTTATTTTGAAAACTAATAGGGTTCAGGGATAAAT
>NW_006490284.1:0-903 GCF_000325575.1 Pteropus alecto | reverse complement strand
ACACACACACACACACACATTCAATTAATTTGAGCAATAAACTGTGAGGTAGGGCTATTATTGTTCTCTTTTTTCCAGATGAGAGATCTGAGGACCAGAAATATAAGATTATTTGCCAGAGATTACTCAGCTGGTAAGTGGTAGAGACAAGATCAACAGCTGTTTTCAGAGTGACTCTATGTGTTAGGTGCTGTTGCAGGTACTAGAGAGAAAGCAGCAACAAAACGTAATTTAGAAGAAAAAAATTCGGTTCTTTTGTAATTTACATTCTTGTGGATTATTTTTCCTTTGTAAAGAGATCAGTTATCAAGAAGTCGAAACTATGTTTTAGTAAACCACAGAGAAAATTATACCTAATACTTTATTTGTTTTTGTTCTCTTTCACCTCATTTTCATCACTGTCAAAACTTTTCTTCATGAAAAGGAAGTTTGTCTTTATTTTACTCATTTCAACTTGGTGACCAGATATCATCTATATATAGTCTTAACCCTCTGATGGTCCTGAAAACTAATAGTAGATCTTTATTAGATTCCAAAACAAATTCTGGCAAATTGTATTATCTAGGCTCTAGAGCAGTGCTATATGTGTGGTTTTGTGGACCACAGAAACGGTAGCAACTGTTCAACTCTGGCTGTTGCGGCAGCCAATAAGTAGTCATAGACAATATGTAAACAAATGGATTTGGCCAGATTTGGCCCCAGAGGCTGTAGTTTACCAATCTCTAATCTATAGATCAATAGGGTGAGATCACCTGGAGGACAAGGCCCTTTTTTCTAATTTGCATATAGATGCCATGGTGCCTGAGCTAGAATGGCCCCGCTTATGGACTCTATCTTCTCTTCTTGGAATCTCTCCCCAGCCCTTTAACCTCTCTGTGCTTTTATTGCTAAATTATATTCCAT
>NW_006490283.1:0-902 GCF_000325575.1 Pteropus alecto | reverse complement strand
CACCCAGATTAACAGTGATAATCTGGCAAGTAAAACAGACTATGAAGTAATAAAGCCAGAATATTTCTCTGTGTGGGAAACACAGATCTGATAAAAGCTTGGGTTTATAGTTCCAGCTACACATCGTAAGACCTTGGCCAAGTCACTTGATGAACTTCAACCTCTTTGTTAGTGGGATGATGGAAATACCTAACTCACGTAAAGCGTGAGTATCTAGGCGGGTGATGGTGTTGGTGGTGTTATCTGAGTCACCTATCAGAAAATCACAGGGCTGGTATGGAAGCGGTGTGACACCGGGTTGGTTGGCTGTGTTGATGCCTTGGTTTTGAAGTCACAGTTTAATCTGTATGTCTGTCTATTGTGAATTGATGGCAGAGAAGCTTCCCTCTCATATGCTGCCCTTTCCGGAGGTAAAAGTAGAAGGGGCCCGAGCACACACGTCAGCAGAACCTGAAACGTCGGTTGACATCCAGGGCTTGTCTTTGTATTTAGAGTGACTGCTTCTATTTTCCATAACACCTTGAAACAGAGAGACGTTTATAGCTCGGTAAGTTCCCGATTTATAGCACAGAACTAGAGGCTGAATAAAGAGACACTTAGCTCTGACACTACAGATGAAATTTCTGCAGAATATATGGGTAGTTGAATGAATGGGCTGCATAATATACCATTAATCTCTGAGTAATTTTTATCAGAACAAGATATATTTCCCTCTATATTTCCCTCTATAGCTTCAATCACTCCGATTCCAGAGTGATTCCACAGTGATTCAAGCTATAAGACTTAGCTGGTCCGGAAGGGTTGGAAGAAAAACAACAGGAGATTCGGTTGAAAACAAGAGATTTAAACAATCCTTCTAATCTAGCTCAAAATTAGGACCAGAGAAAGGTGGAAAATAGAAA
>NW_006490282.1:0-902 GCF_000325575.1 Pteropus alecto | reverse complement strand
GGTATCCAGGACAGGTAGTCCTGAGGGAGGGTTTTGCTGAGATAGCTGAAGAAGCCAAGTCCAAACAAACATTAGCATAGCACATGTGGTGAAGCCAGGGTCTGAGACAGAAAGCAGCTCTGTGTCATCTGCAAGGTCAGAAGCAGGGGATGGAGGTTGATCTATATGGCTTTTTTTATGACCTAGCTTTGGAAGTCTCACAGAATCACTTTGGCTGTACCCTATTGGTCAAGGTAGCTAGTTGCAAGCACCTGCCAGATCCAAGAAGAAAGGACTTAAATTCTCCCTCTTGGTGGAGAGGCAAGGTTCTAAAAGAGCCTGAAGGCTGGGCGATACTGTCACAGCCATTTTTGGAAAATATGATTTCCCATGCCACTTTGCAACTTCTATTTTCACTTCCTTTATGGTATCTTCTGATGAACGGGAGTTCTAAACTCTATAGTAGTCAAATTTTTTACACTTTTCCTTTATGTTTGCATTGTTCAATGTCTTGTTTAGGAAATCTTTTTCTGTGTTAAGTTCATAAAGGACTGTTTATATATTTTCTTCTAAAATTAACAAAAGAAGTTGGCACTCACATTTAAGTACTTGATCCATCTGGAATTGATTTTTATATATAATGGTGTAAGGTGCAGATCACACTTTATTTTTTCCAGAAGGATAATCAGAACCAGAAGTGTCAGCACTGTTCAGTGAATAGTCCTTTCTTCACCTAGAATGCAGCTCTCATATATCAAGTTTTTTAAAAATCATGAATGAACATTGAATTTTATTGAATCCTTTCCATTTTCATCTATAAGATGAAAATACAGCTTTTCTCCTTTAATCTACTATTGTTGAATATTAGGATAGGATTCAGCTATGAATGACAGAAACCCAAAATAATAGCAGCTTAAACATAA
>NW_006490281.1:0-901 GCF_000325575.1 Pteropus alecto | reverse complement strand
GGAAGGAAGCAGGACTTACATGCGCAGTAACCCAGCGTGTCGGCAATTAGGCCAGAGAATATTCCTCCGTGTGGAGCTGGGGTTGATGTCCACGGCTTTGCCTCGACTCCCCTGTTCTGTCTCAAGCTCCTCATAAAGTGGAGAAAACTATGCCAAGGGTTTCCTGGAGGACCCTCCCGCCCCGGACAGTTCTGACCCCATTCATCGTTTCCGCTTCTCCATGTTCCCTTCCCATCCTCATTTGGTCCCCAAAACGGGGCCCAATCTGCTTCCCGTGTGGAAAAGCCAGCAAGAGTCCAGGACATGGGGGAGAGAGGTTTCTACCTGAGTCAAAGAGGTGGCTGCCCAGCAGACTCTTGAAGTAACGGCGTGAACCAAGTACAACTGTCCCTTCCAGTGACAACACCAGTATGGAGTGAGTCAGTTATTTATCTCACCCAGCCCTGAGGTGACTTCTGAGATGCCATGCTCATCCTCGAAAAATGCGACATCAATGTGTTTTCTCCTCTGTCTGGTGGCTGCACCCCCTCGTTGAGGCTTGTAAAGATTTCAGTATGGGTCTGTGGTGTCTGGTTGTAACTCACCCCTTTTCTCCTTGTCTCCAGTTGTCCTGTCCCAGGTGCAGCTACAGAAGTCTGTCCCCAAACCAATCAAACCCTCACAGACCCTCTCACTCATGTGCACAGTCTCTGGATTCTCTGTCACCAGCGGTTGCATCTGAGCCTGGAACTAGAAGCCCCCAGGGAAGGAGCTGGAGTGGATGGGGCCTCAGCTCCAGTGGCAGCACACACTTCAGCCTGTCCTCCCAGAGTCGACCCTCCCTCTCCAGAGACATGTCCAAGAACCAGTTCTCCCTGCAGCTGAACCCCGTGACCACCGAGGACACGGCCGTGTATGACTG
>NW_006490280.1:0-902 GCF_000325575.1 Pteropus alecto | reverse complement strand
ACACACACACACACACACAATTACACGCACACACTGACGATAATGAGGATATGTCAAAAGGACCGAAGAAATAACTAAAAGAGCTCCCAACAGTCAACCTGAAAAAAATTCAAGCAAAAAATAAAGTAGTATTATTGTGTTATAACCCAAAGTACAAAATAAACATCCATGAGTCCATACTGATTTAAGTAAATGATTAAATAAATAAATGAATGGAGAAAAGACAACTCTCCCATGCAGAAAAATTCCAAATAATTTATGCAGACACTCTGTGTTCAGGGAGGCGGGAGTCCCCAGCTGAGACTGAAATCAGGCAAATATAGTAGCTTATATCCCCTCATTTCTACTGTTTTCTCCAGCAGCACTTTAGCCACCTGTGTGAGGTAAGAGAGAAGCAGATATATGAGTTGATTCAAGATTGAGATAAGAGGTGAAGGTGCAGTAAAAAAAGATTAGGATGCCGAAAATGCTGGCAAGCAGGTGGCCGAGGACATGCACCATGAAGTGTGGGCCAACTAAGACGGAGATGAAGCCATTACAATGACAATGACCTGGATGGTAAAGAAAGATAAAGAGGTCTTAGAGAAATTTTTTGAAGAGAGGTTAGCAAAGGAATTGGCGAATGCCTTGCGGGATGACCATGACTTGGTGTAAGAGCAAAGTTGACCAGGGGGAACTTGCATTTTGAGTGTAGCAGGGAATTGAAGAGTGAGCTCAGGATTGAATGGTCTTAAGCCTGAGCTTTTAAGCAGGCTCTGCTGGAGTCCTCGAAGGGGACTGTTAGCCTCTGTACTCTCCCTATCCTGCTATCCCACCAAGAAGGTTGACGCCCTTGCGTAGTGTCACAAATGAAAGGATGGTGTGAAACTACTTGACTGCTTTTGAGAATGTGCAATTGAAGA
>NW_006490279.1:0-902 GCF_000325575.1 Pteropus alecto | reverse complement strand
TGACAGTGAGCTCGCAGGGGAAATGCAGGGAGATGAAAAAGAAAATGTGAACCCTCTGTGGTCCCGGAGTGTGCCTTTCTTTCTGTCACAGCCCCTTCACGGACTTCTCCTTTTCCTAATAACACCCTCCCAGGAACAAGCCTCTGCTCATCTAACTCCGCAGCATCCCTGTCCCTTGGGCAGAGCTGTCTCCTCACTCTGTGGTTCTGCCCTCTGGTTCCAGGGATAGTGAGTGGATTAGTACACTTATATGGGGGACAGAGCGGGTATTTAAATATTCCTCCATCGTCCACTGTCTGTGTGACTTTGAGCAGCCACATCCATCTCTGAGTCCTTGTTTCCTCCTCTGCATTGTGTCGTCATGAGTCCCAGTCCTCAGCGTGGTTGTGGGGATAGTGGTGCCCGGGACATGGAGGACGAAATTTCTGTTTATTTCCAGGTCTGATTGAGATGTCTGGGGCGAGATGTAAGAGGATTATGTATCTAAATCCATGGCCAGGTGGACGATAGCTGTGCCCCCTCAAGAGCGCCATTTGCTCCTCATGCTCAGAACTGTTATTTATATTGTTCCTAAATTATGTAGTCATGCTTAAAGAAGAAAAAGAGAAAGGAATGTTCCCAATCTCCAGGCATCCACAATAAACAAAAGAGGCCAAAGCTGCATGGCCATTGGCACCTGGGTCTAGCAAGGGGTCATTAGAGCGCAGGTGTCTACATCTGTGTGGACAGAGCAGAACCCATGTCCTCACTGTAGGGAGAGTATCTGGGCTCAAGGTGAGAATTGAGGCAGTGTTGTGCCCTCTCGCATGCTGGGGATGGGCCCTGGGCCATCTCAGGCCCTGCCCCAAGTCAGCATGTGTCACGTCGCCTGTGTGTGTGAAACAGATCCCATCCTGTCTGGT
>NW_006490278.1:0-901 GCF_000325575.1 Pteropus alecto | reverse complement strand
ACTCATCCTTAAATCTGGTATTGAAGTTAACTTCAGCTCACCTTAATATGACAGAAACAATCCTTAATAAGACCAGGCAATTTAATATTGCACATAATGTGTGAACATAAAAGTTTAAAAATTCCTAAGATTCATAGAACTCTACTCAAATACACTTAGCTTTACTGCTCTTCTTAAAAAGATGAAAAGAGCAATTTATATGCTTTCTAGCAACCAAGTACTTAAACTGTTTCTGGCCATATAACAAAAAAGTAAAATGCAAGGGGAAAATGATAGAAATGGTATTATAAGACTTTCTAGGCTTATAGTATGACTACTATTTATGGAAAAGAAATGTTTAATAGAAAGGCCAGGGTGATAAGTATAAAATAATCTCATTTTGTACAGTATCATTATTAATGGAGCAAATTTTAAAGAGGAAATTAACATTCAAATAAGCACAATTTAAATATAACACATATACTGCTGTTCCCTATTAAAAAGGCATGGGATGTTTGTGTTGACACAATAATGTAGCATTCCCTGTGAAACTGAAGCCAAATACAATAAATGCATCTTTAATGAGCATATAAAAGGTTTAGTGTAGAAAAGTGACATATCATTCTGCTAAGAGATGATAATTCTGTCACTCAACATGAGCAACAGTGGCTGTCCTATGTTGTGTCCTATACTTCAATGCCTATAACCCTGATCACCGAAGAGTCTACTGAGGAAGTATCACCCCCCAGAAAAAGACCACTGAAGAACAATATAATAATTTTTCTCAACTGATTTTGTTTAATATAGGGTTGACATGGATTTTGAGATTATCTGGTCTATCCTCCTATATTTTAATAGCATAAGTCTTCAAATCAAATAATCAGATTGTTTTTTAAAATTCCTAGAAAGCAGATTTTCACCT
>NW_006490277.1:0-902 GCF_000325575.1 Pteropus alecto | reverse complement strand
GGTTATTTTGTACAATTTTGAATAAAAAAATATAATTTATTTACAGCACAAGTATTTAAGACTTCGAATGAAATTAAGTAAAAAATAGATTTTTTCCCCTCCAAATTCAAAATAAAAACTAATGGAAACTGAATTAAATTAGACTTCTAAGTGGGTCACGATAAATCTATTTTTCTCGCAAAATTGTGCTCTCAGCGTGAAATTTCATTGACGCCCACAGCTTTGCTGTTATTTTTATTTCACATCATTCAACATTCTTGTTCATTAAAAATCCCCCTAAAATTTTGAGAGTTTTAACCAAAGACAGAGGCACTCTGGTTGCGTTTCCCTGTATCTCGGAATCATCTGAGGACTTGTTTGTTGTTTTTAATACAGATTTCCAGAGCCCTCACCTAATTTCTAAATTATAATCTCTGACATTGGGAGACAAGAATCTGTATTTTATTCACCAGATCTTCAAGGATTTCCGATTCACCAACTGACATGGGAAAATCATTACTCTTTGTTATTATAATTTTTTTAAAAAAATATTCAATTCATGTAGTCCCATAGTTGGTAACAATGTAAAATCCAACAAGAAAAGAAACCAAACTTTATATATTTTTAAATTAATCTAGCTCTTCATTTCTATGTTGTTTTTAAAGAGGGTAGATATTTTCCTAGGCACCCGGTCTCAGACCCTAGGAAAAGGCTCAGCTTTCCTCTCTATATTCAGGTAACCCCTTCTTACCACTAATTCTGTTATCCTACTGTTTTCTAAATGAATCATTTCCTTTCTGTTTTTCAGTACTGCTGCCCTAACTCAGGTAATCATTATGGGCTCACTTTAAATCCTTAGTCGATTTCCCAATGCACATGAGAGAAATCTATACATCTCAGCTTGGTAAGAGAGTTAGTTCTTC
>NW_006490276.1:0-901 GCF_000325575.1 Pteropus alecto | reverse complement strand
CCTGTGCCTGTTCCCCAGGAGGTTGGCAGTGTCCGTCCTGGCCACCGTCCAGTGTGGAATGGCTCTTCCCTGCCTCAGATCATGACTTCTCAATGTCCCTGCATTCCTGGGTGTCAGACTCTAGGTAGGAACCTGAAACTGCATGGAGAACCAGCGGCTGGGCAGTTCTCATCACTTCTCCAAAACCAAGTGCTGGGGAGGATTTGTGGTACCAGGACGCCTGGTTCAGAGGTGGGGCTCCCTGACATTAGAGAACGATGTGGTCACTTGGGAGTCTAACTCTGCCGGCCCTTCTGAGCTTGACTCAGTATCCAGCTTCTGAACAGATGAAGAGGGCCTGAGGGAGCGGGGGCATCACAGCCTAGGTCAGGGAGTTAGAGCTCATGCACCAGCTGGCTTTGAGATCCCAGAAACTGTGCCACACTCCATGTGAGTCCCTCTATGGCACAGGGGGTGGCAAGATCCTACCTCACCTGCCTCCATCTGGTTAGATGAGAATATGGGGTGAGAAGGGTGGATCCTGTGGGAGAGGGAGGGAGGTCAGGAGAGGGGCTGTGCTCCAGTAGGCATGGAGCGGGAGGGGCTTGCCAGAGCAGAGGGGTGTGGGCACTGTGAAAGTGGGGAAGGGCTTTCCAGGTGGATGAGCCACATGAACAAAGTCAAGAAGGTAGGAGGTTTCATGACAACCATTCAGGGAACAAGGTGAGATTTTGTCTCCTGCATTTATTTGCTCATTTCACAAACATTTTGTGAGTGCTTTTAACCAAGTGAACAGGCAGCCCTTGGTCAGGAAGGTATTAACAGAAAGGAGGGGTAGGAAAAGTGTTGGGGCCAGGAAATGGGTCATGGGGGCCTTGGGAAGGGTCAGGTTATAGCTAGGATTGAGCCAGAGCTCCTCTTG
>NW_006490275.1:0-900 GCF_000325575.1 Pteropus alecto | reverse complement strand
CCTACTCCATCAGACAAGCACTCGGGGTGAGGGGATCACCAGCCTCTTCCCTGCTGGTCGGGGCTGATTCTGAGCTTGGGTTTGCGGCAGGTACTGCTCCGGGGACCACAGCCCCATTGCGGGGCGGCGCTCACCGGCTTTGGCAGTCTCAAGCCCTGGCTATGGGCAGTGTCCACGAAGCCTGCAGGGAGTCCGGCCTGCAGGGAAGCGGTTCTGGACAAGTTAACCTCGCCCTCTCACCACGTCAAGAATCAACTTTTCCTCACTCCCCCTTGATCTCCCCACTCAGAAAAGGAGCACCATTTTACATAGGGTTGCCAATCTTTTAGTTTTTAAACACTGTAAACATCATTGTATAAAAGAAAGGACATCCTAACCCCAACTAACTAAGGAGCACATATTGCAGAAGAAGCAAGTTTGCCCTAAAACAAACTGTCTAGTGACATCCTTGGATGATCCTCTATTTCTCCATGGTGCTGCTGAGTAGTGAAAAGTCGGTGCTTGAGACTCCTCGGACAGTCGGTGTGCTACCAGTGCCTTCTATGAAGCAGGACGACGTCACCCTCGGTGTCTGTGTGGACAGTGGAGATGAGGAGGCAGCGGGTGATGGCTCCGTGCTGTCGGTGAGGGTGTCCTCTGCCCCTGGCAGCTTCAGTTCCTCGTCTCCCTGCCATGCGAGGGATGACGGCGGTGCCGAGGACAGTAACCAGCTTCCTGATACATTACCAGCAGAATCGCCCCTGTCTGACAAAAGGGTCCCCTGCAAGTTAGAGGGCCCGAATCCTCCCGGGGACACATCTCTCCCCAACCACCGCTTAACAAGTCCCTTCGAAGAAAGCCACTTAGATGCACATTTATCCAAGTTGTCTGTTAAATTACACAGTCTGTGATTTGAAAAAA
>NW_006490274.1:0-902 GCF_000325575.1 Pteropus alecto | reverse complement strand
TACTACTACTACTACTACTACTACTACTATTGAAAAGATAGAACTTCGTACCAGCCAGCCCTCTTAAATAACTTTATTTATACCCCAGATGCTTTCCTTGGACTTCACCCCGAAGATCTTAGAGGTTAAAAACTCTCCTTGGTCCCAGACACTCCCCCTGTCACCGCTTAAGGCCCAGACACTCCTCACTGTCCCTCACTGACAAGAGAGCCCCCAGCCACTGGTGAAAAGTTCCACAGAACAAACACGAAGTGTTAACAACTTCCTCAGGGGAAAGCAATGACAGATATCCACCGAGATCCCCAGCCCCACTAATGGGGTGTGCATTCTGAGAACTGGGGTCACAGCGCACTGAACCCCAGTCCCACCAACACCCTTTTAAAAGCCAGATATGTAATGTGGAAAATAAAACAAGAAGCACATGGACTCATTTCAGCCCTGAAAATGCACAAAAGGCTATATAACACCCCTGGAGTGTTTCCAAGTGAATAGCCCACCCCCCAAAAAATATTTTGACAGGAGGGGCTGAATTATTCAATAGACACTGCTCCTTATTTAAGGCAGAGCGTGGGTTGGCAGGCGGTTGTTTTGTTTCCACTTATTTCTTCACTGGAGTCTTTTTAGTCCGGATTTCATTATAGTTCTAAGAATGCCACACTGCAGAGCAGGAGAAAACGTGGTAGCAACAGCTAAGATTCTGGCAGATGCACCTATACTTGACAAATGCTTCAGCCACTAGCCATATGCACATCCATTTAAATTAAGGAGTAGGAGGGACAGTTACCCTACCGCAGGCTGCTAATTTCATTGAGGAGACTCTAATTATTTTTCCTTTTTTTTTTTTTCCCCCTTCCTGGCTAGAACAATGACAGTTATATAAGAGTATTTCTATTTGCTACAAC
>NW_006490273.1:0-902 GCF_000325575.1 Pteropus alecto | reverse complement strand
ACACACACACACACACACACACACAGAAAAGTAAAGGAAAGAGCATGAGCAAATATTTTTTAAATTCTGTATTTAATGAGGTACCCTGGTTCTGAAGACTGTACCTATAAATGTACAGAAATTAGAAATACAAAAGATGGTTTTAAATAAATAAGTTAGAAGAAATTAAAACTACACTCTTAATTATAGTGGGTGGATGATAACTTTCCTAACACTGATCCTTTGTTATGCTCTCATCAAAAGACTTAGCTTTGCAAATGTCTTCCAACATCTAGACTTCCTTCTAGTTCATTACAATATAGGCATGAAAATCTAACAATGTTGCAAAGCGCCAGTCTAGCATAGCTCAGAGCACCAACCTGAAGCTGAAGGTAGAGTTCTGGAAGAAAGGAGGATTGTCAAACTTCTTGAGAGACAGACAATCTTGTATCTCTTTTAAGGTTGGCAGTTTCTCACTGTTTCTTCCCACTCTATTTCTTCTCAACAAACCTTCATAGGTTCCATTACACAGGGTGACTCGGTTGTTGTAGTCATCTAAGCTAAGTTTGTAAGGAGATTAAAAATAATATGTCTTAATGTGTAGGTAGTATCATAACTTTGGCCTAAGAAAACCAATGAGAGTCACACCATAAAATTTGTTATAGTTACCTTACAAGGGTCAAAAATATGTGGTGAAAGTACTACCTTCAAAAATAATTATGGATTAAAGAGTTTCAAAAACAGAGATGCAAAAATATGATATATGAATAAATATGCATAATAATGACCATTCCACCGGAAAGACAATAAGTGGATTACAGGGAAGATGGTGACTCCTATTACGTGCATTTGAATCTTGAGTAACTGAAGAGAGAATAAGATGACGAGTATTCTACTGAGCTAAGCCAGTTTTGGTAGAAGGG
>NW_006490272.1:0-894 GCF_000325575.1 Pteropus alecto | reverse complement strand
AAAAAAAAATTCAAAGAAGACAGTTGACTCGTGGTGGCGGACCGGGCGCACAACCGGTTACCTACGCATACGCACACGAAAAAGGATACAGGGAGCGAAGCGGACCTGGCGAGGAAACCTTGGCAGGTGACGAACGGGAGAGACTTTCAGACGGGCAAGCACCAGAGACTGGAAAATACCTGCAATAGAAGGCCGAGCGCAATCAGAGAAAGTGCAAGAACAGAGTCAATGAAATCGAGGGACTGGAGAGGGTCCCGGGTGGACCGTGACATCGCAGAGCTACGGTCTGAACGCAGGCCTGTTTGCCGCCGCCCTGCTCTGATCCTGCCCCAAACTTACTTGCACTAAACAAAGCCAAACTGGCATCGGACCCGCTTCGATCTCCCAGAACCACACTCCCAAGAAAGGCAGTTAACTGACTAGGAAGGAAACTCAAATCAGAGCAAGTCTCAGACCACTGCAAACCTGTCCAGCCAAGGGAAACCAAACAGAGGAGCACATCTACCTAGAAGAGGGAGCCACGGAAGCCTTGCGACGTTCGAGAAGTGCCGGGCTTTTGGCATCTGGGAGGGCCTCTCCCGTCCCTGCCGGCTGCATGCCCCGTATCCCCACGGGAGACCACTGAATCGTTGACACACTCCATCTTCCCATTCGGGGGAGAAGCCCCTTAGTGAAACGGACATCATGCTCCAGATCAGATCCGCGCTCATTACCTAGTCTAATCGAACGCGCCCTTTGTTCCTAAATAGGAATGCACGTGCTTTTAAGCATCACGGGACAGTGAGAGAGGAGCTCGTGATGAACAAACACAGCTACGTCTCGGAAAGACAAACGACCCAATTAAAAACTGGGCAGAGGACCTGGACAGGCATTTCTCCAAAGAGGACACGCGGA
>NW_006490271.1:0-901 GCF_000325575.1 Pteropus alecto | reverse complement strand
GCAATGAACATCGAGGTGTGCATACTTTACAGATAAATGTTTTTAAATTTTGGGGGTGGATACCAAATAGAGGGATTGTTGAGTCATATGATAATCAAGAATAATCTGTTTTTTAAATGTGTTAGTTCCTTAAATCTCCCCCAAGCAATGGTATCATCCTTCAGAAAGACAAGGGGAAAAACACTAAAAAATTCTTTAAAATTTTTATTTCTTCCATGTTATCTCATTTGGAAATTTTGTCCAGAAGTTCCACATGTAGTAACCATTCTGTTTGCATTCTGTTTCTTACAGCACAAATTCTGGCTTTGCGTGTAGTTCACCTTGTTATTGCCCCTGTGCAATACTATATAGATTGATTCATTATGTAAAATGATTAATTATCTCCAAATTTCCACCCATTGTAATAAAGCACTATTCAATTTCAGAAGGTGAGCTGAAGAAATACATGGAGGATACAATTGCATAAATTTACTTCTATAGATCGTGTCTCTTCCTATTTGTTGATTACAGGTAATTTTGAAAAACAGACACTGAAACACAATGCTTCCAGTCTCTATTGCAACTTTGTACTATCTTTTAAAAACAAAATCCCTAAAGGAATTCTTCAAAGAATTAATGTGTTATGGTATGCATTGTATTGAAATCTAAACAAGGAACAGCATTAACATTTGTTCTGCAGGTTCGGGGTACCAAAGCTTGGGGTGCACGATTCTGGCAGCTGGAAGAATATGCGAGGAGCCACAGGCAGATGTGACTTAGCTTTATTCTGGCATAGCAGGACACAGCAAGGCACAGGCACCAGGCACCGTTCCAGCTCCTCGGCCCACTTCGACTGCACAGGCGGGGCTGTTCTTGTAACAAAGTGAACAATAGTGGCTTAAGGCCAGTTACTATAATCAGT
>NW_006490270.1:0-901 GCF_000325575.1 Pteropus alecto | reverse complement strand
GTTAAGAACTCCTGAGTTACCAAGTGCCCATGATGCTTCGCTCTCCGTGGTGACATGTCGTGGCTGTGGTTTCTGCTGGGGAGAGACATATCAGTTAAAAGGAGAGACTTGATGGAAAAGCACGGCTTGGCACATTAACAGGTCCTCGTTTACGACTGCCACGTTTATGGCGGTTGACTCAAATTGCAACTCCTTTGGGTTAAGAGGCTAAGACGCCCCCAAGAAAGTGTCCATGTCTCTACATTTAAAAATAGACAAAACAAGCACCGGCTTTCTGATAGGTTAATTTTAATTTAGTGACCTCCAGGGATAGATGACAGTCAGATGAAAAGAACCGAAGGCTTTGGGTCCGAGCGCCGTGCTCCAAGATTCAGACCCCAGACCGGCGGCGGCGCTGAGAATCCGTCGGCCTCCATCTCGGCCCGTCTTCATCTTTCCAGCTTCCTTTTATTTTATGTTATTTCTTTCTTGTCTGCTGTGAGTTTCTGGGAGCGAGGGCAAGAAACGAACCGTGATAAGAGAAAGTAAGACTCGCTTGCTGTGCAGTACTAAGAAAATGAAAACCAAAAAAAATGCCACGCGGCCGACTTTCTGGAGACAGGAGCCAACTGCGACACAGAGCGACACGATGCTGCTTCTCCGGTCGGGCCGCGATTAGCGAGTGGAGCTAGCGAGTAATTGCTGACATCTAACCGTGAGGCACCAGGCTCACCCATCCGTGGGCCTCAGGACACTTCTCGTCAATTTGTTTGGAACAGTAATTCCCAAGGGACCTCAAGGGTCCTGCAGGAAGAGTGTTTAGTCCGAGGCTGTTCAGGGAAATCGATGCATAAGGTCCACGCAGAGTGGCTCGGCTGTGGGAGCCTGGGGGACAGGTGGGGACAAGGAAGTCTCTCTCTCT
>NW_006490269.1:0-901 GCF_000325575.1 Pteropus alecto | reverse complement strand
AATAAATAAATTATTAATATATTTAAATACGTTTAAATATATTAAATATTAGAATACAGCTACTCACTTCTCGAGCAGTGATAAAAGTGAAATCATGCCAATAAATCACTCCAAATTATTAGAAACTGAAAGGATTTGAGGCCAACTTTACTGAAACGCTTATTGATACTAATCCATTTTCTATTATGCATCTAAACAAAGTTATTAAAGTTGGTAGTTTCAGCAGAAACACAAGATTGAGTAAACGTCGAGTAGTAATTTTTTAATGCCTCACAGAGACTGTCATTCTTATTTACATTTACACATTAAACTATCTAGCAGTCTTGATAGGTGATCTGATGAGTGACTGTCCTCCCCAGAAGCCACCATCTGTAGCTATTAACATTTTCTCATCTGTGGCCTCTGACCCATCTACTTTTTTTCAACTGGGTGCTTTTTAAAGCAATCCCACCTCAAATATAATTTATTACCTCAGTTTCAGGACAAACTATAAAGAAACTCAAAAGTGTCATTTAGAAAAGCTATCTTTTTTGTACTATTTTTGATCTGTGGTTGGGAATTCGTGTGTGTGGAAGGACAACCTAAATTATATATGTATTTCAACTGCAGGGGCAGTCAGCACCCTTAACCCTCACATTGTTCAAGTAGTATACTAATCAAATGAGATACATTAGAAAAGTAAAAAGATTGGCTGGAAGATGTTACTAGATCTGGAGATATGCTGCTGCTAGTATTATCTTAATTAAAAACATATTCTCCATCAACAGCTTGGGAAGATAAATGGACTGCTTGGTTTATTCTCTCTGTTATTCTCCATATAACTGATCATATTGTACTGAAATGACTTATCTTCCTCAAGGACACATTCTTATTCTCAGATGAAACTCTGTGTCTTAGCAGA
>NW_006490268.1:0-901 GCF_000325575.1 Pteropus alecto | reverse complement strand
TTATACTAAATGGATTCCAGATAAAGAGAGACAAATTATAATGATTCCGACTCAAAACATCTTAACAGTGGTCAGTATTTCATAAACTTAAATAGTGGTGACAAGCAGGGGTGGGGCTTCCAGATCCTGTTTGGAAGAGTGACAATGCCTCTGGGGAAGCTACGACTGTTTTCCCACAAATTCGTTTAAACAGAAAATCACTTTGGAAGCTCAAAATAAGTATACCAGGTAAGAATTTTTGAAGAGTTACAATCTATTCTCAGGCTAAACAATAATGTTCCCTGGCAGGAAAGATCATCACCTTCAGAAATGAAAAAGAAATTATTAAATATAACAGGAAATGGTGTCAGAGCGGTCAGAATGCTGAAACGACGAGAAAAACTATACTTAATGAAGAGACAAGAAAAGTAAACACTGCGCCTACTTTTAACAGGTCTGAGTGGCAACAAGCAGAGCTTTAGAAAGTCTGTTCCAAAGTGAAGGAATGTGACATGGAAATATTTGATGCCACGTTTCTAAACACTGTGACCACTTTTTAAGATTTAATTGTTTCAAAGCACATCGGTGACAAATATGAATATAAATTTAAAATGAATAAATATATATACACATATATATGTATGTATATAAAAACAAAGCAGGCTTGAAAAATTATTCATTTACAGCTTCTCAGAGTTAAAAGTTCCAACCTGACCTGAAGAGAATTCAATTTCTCTTGCAGGAAACATTTCCTAAGTATTAGCAACTGCTCCTGCAAACCACAAGAAGCGTTTCTGCTTTGTGTCTACACTGGGCTCACACATCTTCTGAAATACAGTCTTTATTCCTAAAAAGGCTGAATTTCCAAAGGAAAGTTATTTTAAGCTATAGGCGTTTTTATTTTAACAAATCAATCTGTGTG
>NW_006490267.1:0-900 GCF_000325575.1 Pteropus alecto | reverse complement strand
GTAGGAGGAATCAGGGTTGCCAGGTGCAAGGTTATACTGACATAGCTGAGGGGTTGACCTGGAACAAATCAAGCATCTGGGATTGGAATTAGCCAAGGCTGAGCCAGGAGGCACTAATGGAGGCCAATGACATGGGGCTTGCAGCAGGAAGTCCTATATGTTCTCTTGGCTAACTCCCCAGGAGCCTGGCCCACTAGCCGCCCTCTCTGAATACCCTGATATTTACTTCAGGGACCCAGCATTCTGGGGAAATGCTAGGGCCAAGAACTGTGCCTTAGCATTCCAATGTCTCCATTCTATCATACCGACTGCCTAAAGGAAATGCTTGGAGAATCCAGGGTGGGTGTGTGAAGTCCATGAAGGGTCAGGACAATTCAGGAAGAGAGTGGCCATCTGTAGACTTTCAGAACCGCAACTAAGACAAGAATTCTCCTTCCATGCTGGAGTCTCTTGTGCAGCATCCTGGGCTCTGTCCTGACTCACCCGACTCCCGCCCTTTGCCCTTTGGTCTCCAGGCTTCTATAGGCACATAGAATGACAGGGAGGAGAAATAGACACCCAAGTATCAGAGAGTCCCAGGGGCACCCAAGCCTGGTACTCAGCTCAGACATGAGACAGAGAAGACTTCAGCTGCATTGTCTTCACTCCTTTCTCATTTATGTAAAGAGGGCCTGGTGGAGAGCACTGCCTGAACCTCTTAGGGGGAACCTGGTATTTCAGCATTGGAATCTCATAGTAGGGTTTGTCCCTGTGAGGGGATAAGGCTGTGTGCCTTTTATGTGCTCCATGGGTCACAGGTTGTGGTGAGAAGACCTCTGAGTGCTCAAGGCCCAACTCAGGCTCCTCATAGTGGACCCTCAGGGACACCAGGTGAGAATCTGGTCCACAGAGTGCACAGAT
>NW_006490266.1:0-901 GCF_000325575.1 Pteropus alecto | reverse complement strand
GCAGCACTCTACAGTGTGGAAGGGTGGCCTCATTCTCAGCAAAGTGAACATCAGAGGAAGCGGGAACTTCTTACAGGGACGTATGGATTTGACAAAGCTGCTTTGCAAAATGAGTTACTAAGACTGTGGGGCTTAGGGGGTTATTTGGGACAAAGGGATGTATCAGCGAAGCAGATTTCTTAGCTCCTTTTATGAGAATGAGTTCTACCTGTTTAATTTTATGGAGGAACAAAAAACAAGAAATCATATTAGCTGACTCTGAGGCCTTAAAGTATTACTATATTACTTTTACATGGGGACTCAGTTTCTTCATATGTAAAAAGTTGGGTCACATAAGCAAGCACCAAGACCCCTTTGAGCTGTAAAATTAAATGCGAAATGACTGTGTTTTATCAGTACTTGTTTGGATTCTTCTGGTCTTGTGTCCTTGCCAACGTCCTACAAGATTCTGCAGATTTTAGATCCATTTGTTAAAAAAACGAAAACTTTTCAATATAAAAGCAATTAGTACGTGTAGGATCGGCATAACCTGTACACTACAACCAAACATGACCTGGGACAGCGACGTGGGATCTAAGTGCTCCTTCCTCCAGGGTCTCATTCGCCCCTCCTGGCTCTGCCCTCACCTGGCACGTCGCTGAGTCTCTCTGGGCATCGAATGCGAGAGCCTGATGAACAGATGGCTAAGGTCCTCCAGCTCCCTAAACGGGCAATGTTACTTCTATGTCCTCAAATGTTCTAGGTTGACTCAATTTTGTGTTTAACTCCCTGCTCTAATGCCGGGGGAGTTTTGTGCTTCTCGAAGGTGGCATAAGCATGCACGGGAGATGCATTTTGAAGCAGCTTATACCATGAGGTCAATCTGCGCATCAGAAACAAAAATGCTTATGATGCTATTGAG
>NW_006490265.1:0-900 GCF_000325575.1 Pteropus alecto | reverse complement strand
TGTGTGAGACCAGTAAGAGTAATATATGGTAAACATGAGTCAGATCAGTTGGGTTAGGCACTCTAGAGGCAGAAATTTAGGTTAAAAAAATAATCTAAACTCTGTAAGAAGAAAGTTGTAGCTGGTACATGAGCTGGGCATGTCTAGCTCTTGATGCTAAACAACTGATTACAAACGTTTAAAGGCTCAAGGAGAACAGAGAAAGGATAGACAAGGAGGATAAATGGAAAGGCAATCAACAAAAATTGGAGTATATTGATTATCTTTGTGTATGAGGCACTGCATTATCTACTTTATGTAATATGACAATACATTAGTATCATGAACATTTCATTTAAACTTCACCCCAACCATGCAATTATTCTCATTTTAAATATGAAAAAACTGAGGCTGAGAGGTTAAGTAACCTGCCCAAGATCACTCAAAGGCAGAATTTGACTTTAAGTCTAGTAAATCTGATGTCTACTTCCAAAGCACATTTCTCAGTTCCCTGTTCTATACTATACAACAAAGATGCACAGAAAGAAGGAAGGGCAAAAGATAATGGCAAAGATGACATCAGAAACAAATGTCAACATAAACCAAGTTTTCCTCAACACTGAACTCCTTTAAATTCCTAAGGGAACCCTGCCTGTCTTCTACCTACCCTCTGGTTCCTCACAATTCTTTCTGCCCCACATTGCCAAAAAACCTAATCTATTCCCTAGAAACTTGAGTTAAAGTGGCATAAAGATGTATCTCAATGCCCTTTTTTCTCATTTCAGGTTGAGGGAAGAAGACTGTGCTACATGAACAAGAAGCTATCCAAGTAAAAATGCTTGTGCAGAATTTATACAATAATCAACACTTACCACAAAGTCAATCTGACACACATTAAGCATAAATGGAAAACCATGCAGA
>NW_006490264.1:0-901 GCF_000325575.1 Pteropus alecto | reverse complement strand
GGCAAACCAACGGCTATAGCCAGGCAAGATTGTTCTTTTTTGCTTTATGGGTAGGGGTCAAATCAGAAGATGCATGATCCTGCGCAATAAGGGGGAAATGTATGTGTCATGGGAAAAAATACAACTCTCTGAGTATCACAGGGGGTAAAATAATAAAGTTTTTGTTAACACCCAGCCAGTAGTATAATTTAATTGTATCATAATATTTCGTATTCCTTTGAGTGACACTGGGAATTTGTGAAGGATGTTTCATTTAAGAACATCTTCATGCTGAGGTTTTATATTACCATAGAATTCAAAACATCGAGGGAAAGAAAATATAAATAAATCATTTCACTGTATTTATTTACATCCACATTAAAACATAGTACAAGATTTGTGTACTATAAGTAGTAAAGATTCTATGTATTTAAAAAGTGAATTTGGTTCTATGAACTGATCTGTACCAATGAGTTTTTAAAAGAAATCATTTTCTTTCTCTTTTCCTTCTTTACTCTAATTATACTGTATAATTCTTCCATCAATACAAGGATTGCCCATGTGTCCTTTTCTTTCCACCCAATATACCTCACTTAACGTGTCGGAAGAGACGTGCCTTTAGAACTTTTGTTTGCAAGTAAAAATATGTTTTAATTGCACTGGAAGAATATTTATTACACTATTAGTAATAATTTCACAGATGAAACATATTTTAGAGAGTGCAAAGTAAACCATAGTAAATTTGTACATAAACAGGAGTTAATATACTAAGTGTGCATAATCAAAATATTCTATGCAAAGTAGTACATTGTGGTACCCTCTACATAAATGGCAGGGTTTCCCATTTTGACCATGCTTTCCAGAAAGATGTCCCAGAGGTCCTCAAAGACTCCAAAGATCTGAGCTCCTCCACTGGACCTCA
>NW_006490263.1:0-899 GCF_000325575.1 Pteropus alecto | reverse complement strand
TTTTTCTTTTTTTCTTTTGACCTGTCACTGTTTTCTTCTGGCTGTGGAGAGAAGATTCCAACTCTATGTGCACTCTTTGGAGGTATGAGTTGCAAACTAGTGGGTTGTTCAGGCATCGAATGTGATTTGTTTGAAAAAATTAGACTGGGCATCTAATTTGGTTTTCTTAGGAAAAGCCAATGCTGGTTACTTTCTTTAATCAGGTCCTTGCTTGTATATTTTGACAAAAGGAATATGTCTAAAATATACTTTGGTTCAGTAAACTGTTTTAAAAAACAACTATTGGAAAGTAAGCTAAGCTTACATTGAATAAAATGGAATTGAAACTGTCTTCATTCTTTGCATAATATTGAGCTTATGTTCATTATAACTGCCTCATTTTTTATCCAATCCTTTAATCCACATCAGGTGGAAAAAGGAACAACAAGACCATAATCAGTAAGACTGCAACCACATCCAGATTGTGCAAAGATTGAGAAACACCTATGGTTTATCCAGAATTTGTTTCTATTCCACCTTCTTCTATTTAGACTGCCTCGTATTCATTCTATTTGCAGTACTCTTTCCAGAAGTTGAATAGGGGGAGAAAATGAAACTCAAATAAATTGTATTAATATTTTCTACTTTAATCAACTTTAGAGATTGGAATTAATTATAATATACAATGGAGTGAAGTAAGGATTAGGAAAATTTTAATTAAGGTAATTCTTAAAAACATAAACCCAAGAATCCTTTACATTCTTGGGAAAATAAAAAGCTGTGTCGAAATACAGAACACCTAGCTAGACTGGAATTCCAGATAAACAATGGATGAATTTTTAGTACAAAAATATCTCATGCTGTGCTGGCTGGAAAATTACTGTGTGGCTATTGCCCATGGGAACATAGGCTGTCACCCA
>NW_006490262.1:0-900 GCF_000325575.1 Pteropus alecto | reverse complement strand
CATCCATCCACCCACCCACCCTCATCCACCTCTTCTAGTTTGAAAATAACTTGACGAACGTGCGTCCCACTGTGCGCGGGATGACACTGTCCACTACACATTGTCTTACTCATTCCACCCCGTCTGTCTGGAGCTCCCAGTCTTGATCCCGTGAACCTGCTCGTACTTCAGGTCTCAAGTTAAACCTCCTTCCCCAGCCGGGCTCCAGGGCCTCGGGTCCAGATGAGGACCCCACGGCTCCCTCACAAGGCTTCATACCCCCTCGGGCCAGCCCGCTGACCACATCGCAGGGGTCCCCGTGTAGACTGTGGCCCCCACGAGGCAGGACCCATCTGCTCTAGTCACCAAGCCTGTGTGCTGAATGTTCGTGGACAGTTGATGCTCCAATAGCAACACTGGGTGGTGGACGCTCAGGTCCTCCTGGCTGGCCCACACGCGCTTAGGGTGACGAGGTCCAGAGGGGACCCCAGGGGCAGGCACTGGCTGGGGCAGGCCCTGAACACTGGCCGTGGGCCATATTTCTAGCTCCAGGAAACAAGGCCACCTCTGGGGTTTCCTGGGCAAGGAGTGGAGTGGACAGGGGCCAGTCCCAGGAAAAGCAGCAGCTGGACGACCAAGGATTTGGGGAGCCAAAGGTGCCACCTCTGTAGCAGGAGGGGAGGCGGGAAAGGCTGGACCCAGGAGGGTGGCTCCACGTGCCTGGAGCACATGGGGACTTCAGCATGGGACATGGAGGGCCTGTCGTCGTCCTCTCTGTGGGAGGAAGGTGGCAGGAGGGGGCTGGTGTGTGGCCACGTGAACCGTGGTTGCTAGCGGTCAGCTGGGCAGAGGGGGCGAGCTCAGCCTGGTCCAGCAACCACGGCCCAAGCTCCTGCCCCCATGACCGTCCAGGGCCCGGAG
>NW_006490261.1:0-900 GCF_000325575.1 Pteropus alecto | reverse complement strand
TGTAAATAAAGTTTTATTGGAACACAGCCATGCTCGTTGTTCTGTGCCTGCTATTGTGCTCCAAGGCCAAGTTGAGCAGTTGCCACGGAGACCATCTGGCCTGCAAAGCCTAAAATATTTTTATTCTCTGTATGTTTATAGGAAAAGTTTACCAACTCATGCTTTAGATTTTGTTGCTTTAGAGACAATTTTATCCAACCTTTATCTTTTAAGATTATCAAAGTGATATCCAGATACTACTGTGGCCACACTAGCTCTCCCTTTTCATCTCACTATTTTCATTCAATAAATATTTACTTTCTTCGATATGCTGTTAACTCTGAGGAACAGGAACTGGTTTCATCCCCGAGGAACTAAAAATATAGCTGCAAAAAATATAGTACCTACAAGAAAAAATTTTTGAGCACAAGTTTGTACACTCTACACACTGCCCACATGCATCTCTCCAGGCCACCTCCGGCCACCCTCACTGTCCCTCACTACACGCTGGCTTTCCTTCTGTTCCCCAGCAGGTGGTTAAAGATTGATGATGAGCCAGGAAATAAATCCTGGCATTAGAAACCAGGAAATCAAGACAACTGGATTCAGGTAAGAAATCCAGGTAAATGGTTCAGATAGAGGCTGTGAGCAGTGTCAGGGGCAACTCAGAAGCACAGGACCATAGCAGACATCCCAAGTCAGGGATTTGACAGAAGTGCTGCCCTCTCTGTAAATACGATGCTTTGGCTCCACTTTTAACGGGACACTTAGGCTGCTTTTTCAGTAACATGAGTAGAGAGAACTCATTAAACAACATTTTCTTATTTGGTTGTAATTTCAAAGTGCCTTATCTGATGTGCGATGCCTCTCTGGGTTTCTCCCCTTAGAGAGCTAAGGAATTTGTATGAGAATCAGTTGGAC
>NW_006490260.1:0-900 GCF_000325575.1 Pteropus alecto | reverse complement strand
AAAGCTCTGACAGATCCAAGCTCTTACCTTTACTTTCTCTCTTATTCTGTCCTAGAGCCAACGGCTTCCTTAAAATGTCAGCCATACTTCTGTCTCAGAGCCCTTTTTGGTGCTGTTGTTCCCACTGCCTAGAATATTTTTCCTTCAGATTTATGTATTGTACAGATTTTTAGATCTTCCAGAAATTTTATCTCATCCAGGCTTTCCCAGAATACTCTTTCTAAAACTTTACACACAGCACCTTAACCTTTTTCTTCTTTATTTTTATTCCAGAGTGTTTACCACTCTCTGACACATTAAATTTTATATTTATTTATTTGCCTTTTTGCTCCATGTTGTTATTTTATTGACTAATTTTAGTTTTTTATCTCTATGCACTAGAATCAAAGTCCCATGTGAATGAGGACTTATTTATCTTTTGTTTTGCTTACTCATATATTTCCACTATGTAGCACAGTATCTGACACATAGTTATTACTCAATAAATATTTGTTCAATGCATTAAATGAGTAAGTAAATAAAGGGCACTCTCACTATGAATTGAACTTTTTATTTTCTATGACTTGAACTTATTTCCTTTATTTAAATTTTTTACTTCCCAGTTCAAACTTCACCTCTCTCTTGAAGTATTTTTGGCCTCTTTATTTCTCTGTTCACTGAAATATAATGCTATTTTTTAAAACATGGTCTACTTGGACATTGAACTCTCTCCTATCTTTTTCTATTTGTTTATTTACCTATAATTGTATTTATATATTTTATGTAGCATGGTTTTCTCCCCTAACCAGATCATGTATGGAAATCAAGTTACATTTCTTTCTTAACTGATTTCCTGTCATTCTGTCTTCCACCACTCCCTACACAATTTGTTGTGGCGCGATCAATTCTAAGACCCATGGA
>NW_006490259.1:0-900 GCF_000325575.1 Pteropus alecto | reverse complement strand
TAATTCATTTAATCTTCATAAAAAATCATATGAGGTAGTGTTTCCTTTGGCTATTTTCTTCTGAATATTGCCAAAGATATTCCATGTCTATAGAAGCAAGTCTACCCCATCTTTAAAAACACAAATATGGATTTCAGTCCTGATATGTGTTAAATACAATTTTGTTGAATGAATGAAATTTTAAGTTATTTAACATTTAAAAAAACATAAATAGATGCTTTTTATATACACTGGTCTACACTTTACTTTCTTAAAAATATTGGAATGATTCCATATTGGTGCATAGAGAGTCCTTGTTCGTCTTTATAGTATTCCTGCATAGTATTCCCTTCTATGGGAAGATGTACCATAACATAATTAATGTGTCCACACTTGGTGGACATGAAGGATGTTTCCTACCTTTCCTCTTAGGAAAATGCTGCAATGAATAGCCAAAATGAGCTTTCTAAATGCTCCAAAGACTCCCATGATGCAAAAGAGCATCTGAAATGGAGGGGTTATCAAGAAGCCCTCTGAGACTCTGATGAAGGCGATGAACCTGCTACCCCTCAAAATTCATGGACAACTGAACTCTGTGTGAGGTTCAGGGACTCCTGGAAACCCTACTCATGGACACAATAATGCCAAGACATCTCCCCCGCTATGTGATGTGTCCATGGCTTTGAACTGGGCACTTGGAACTGACAACTCTGCTGCTTCTGAGTTACAGGGCCTTGGGAAAACTGCTTAATCTCACCAAGCCTCAGTTTTCTTATCTCTAAACTGGGGCTAATTACAGTAGTTTCCTCCTAGGATTGTGGAAAATAAATTAGATCCAGACTCTCAAGTGTTTAGCCTGACACATAGTAAGTCCTCAACCCAGGTTGGTTATTGGTGATGATGGTGGTGGTGGTGGTGGTG
>NW_006490258.1:0-900 GCF_000325575.1 Pteropus alecto | reverse complement strand
AAAAAAATCTCTGAGACAAAGAAATACAGTCTGGCTAAAGGCATGTACCTGGGGGTGGGATGGAGAGAACACAGGGAGAAAAAACAAATTATCTCAATAAATTATTTTGCCCCACACAGTACTGTACGGCCACTTCAACAGTCTTCATGCACAAGCCAACTAAGAAAATACCCCTAAGAAAAGCCCAAGGACCGGAGGCCCAATGCTCAACTTTGAGAACATTTGCTCATACCTCCGTGACAGTAAATAGAAAGCAAGGAACCTGGGCACATGGCTCCTGGCTCAGAGCTCACTTTGGCTGGGAGGCAGCGAGGCTTTCCTGGCCAGCACACGTTTGAATCTAACTGAACTTCTGCTGCTTCGGGGCAAATCTTTCTGGTCTGAGAACCTTTCAACCTTCTATCACTCTGAGGCTTTCTTCCCTTCTCACCTCAAACCCCTAGGAAGCTTCTCAGGAACTTCAAAAGTCACTCACTCAGACACTGCTTTGGTGGTTGGAATATAAATGTCCAAGAGTCTTGACATCCTCTGTGGGAATCTATAAAGAAGACTTCAAAGAAGCAGCTCTCCTCTTTGAGAATTTCCCACATAAGTAATAAATAAAAATAATTGTTCCTTTCTATATGTCTCTGATCCCATCCAGAGAGACAGGTTTATTAAACGGGCCTGAACGACTGCCAGGGATACATCCACAGGCCTTGGCAAGAGCTTGTGTGGTCCCTGGAATCAGCTAATCTCTTCCAAAAGGCTTACGTGACACTATATGGACATTGTCACTTGGAATTCAGGGTAGATTATCATTAACCTTTGAAAAGAGAGGGTAGATTATCATTAACCTTTTATGAGTACCAAATCAATTTTTATAATGAAGAAAAAATGTATATTTTGCAAAATTAAAAT
>NW_006490257.1:0-899 GCF_000325575.1 Pteropus alecto | reverse complement strand
TGGCTGAGCTATTGCTTCCACCAGAGGGGCAGTTAACAACCTCCAGAATTTGAATAAGTGAGCCCAAGGAGCTCCAATGAAGGGAAAGCAGGAACAGATCAAAGTCGGGGGCAAGGGGGTACAGCTAATGACGCCCACTAGCTCAGCTGTTTCTGGTTAGCTAGCCCTCTCCCAGTGCTGGCACCTGTGTAGAGGGTCCCAATTCCCCCCTTTATGCAAACAAGCCTGCTCTGAAGCCCGTCAGCCCTCTACCCTGCCCAAGCTCTCAGCCCTAGTTTCTGTACCCCGATCCTGGTTGCTCCAACACCAATCTCCCTCGAGATCCCCTGGAATCCAGTCTGTGGGGGACGCTGTCATGCAGGCTGCTCAGCTGGGCCTCAGAAGCCCTTCTCTAGGAGCCAGGCTTTGAGCTGCTGGTCAAAGTAGCCCTTGACCCGCAGGGTACCTGTCACCTCATTGACCTGGGTGATAGGTGCCTTCCCCAGCAGTGGGCTCAGAAAATCTTCCACATCCTTTTGCAGGGCCTGGGAAAAGATGACAAACCAGGCCTGGTCAGGAGACCTTCCCCTCTAGAGGACTCTCATCCCTTCAGCCCTGAGAGGATCACAATCAGACCCTGACCCACCCACCAACTTACCCAAATGTCCCCCTCAACCTTCCGGATCACAGTCATCTGGCGGTTGCCATGTGTGATGTCCTTGTAGACAGGGATGTTGTGCATCCGAGAGCGCCGCACAAAGTAGGGCAGGTCGGGTGGGGTACCTGGAACAGAGGAATGGTGATGGGCCAAGTCTTTCCAGGCTTCATCCCACTTCGGCAGAGGCCTTTCCCCTCAGAGTCTGCAGATGATCAGTGCACCTGATGGCAAAGCCACTTCTAGACTTCAGGTCAGACCTGCT
>NW_006490256.1:0-899 GCF_000325575.1 Pteropus alecto | reverse complement strand
ATTATATGATTCCAGTTATATGAACTACCTGGAATTCAATAGAAACAGAAAATAGAAGCAAATTAAATTCATAGTGAGTTTAAGATCTGCACCACAACTAATATGTGTTCTCTGGCAAGTCCAAACTTCTGAGTCTTAGTTTTCGTTGTAGGTAAGCTACCAAACTGTTTTGCAAAATGGCTGTACAACAGCAGTGCATGAAAATTCCATTTGCTTGCATCCTTCCAATATTTAGTATTGTCAGTTTTAAAAACCATTTCAATAAAGGTGTGGTATCAATTAATGGTTTTAATTTGTGTTTCTCTAATGAATAAATAATGCTAATCATCTTTTCATGTGCTTTTTTGTCAATCATATATCTCCTATAATAAAGTATTGTTTAAACTCTTTTACCCACTTTTATTGGGTTGTTTTCTTATTGAGTTATGAGAGTTTTTTGTATATTCTGAATACTGGCATTTTATCAGATATGTATTTTGTAAATATTGTCTTCCAGTCTTTCATTCTTATCTTTCATTCTCTTAATATTGTCTTTAGAAGTTAGGTTTTTTCCTCCCAATAAAATCTTCGCCCCTTTTCTGTTGCCTTCCTACCCTTCCCTCCTCACATAATCACAGTGAATTTACTCCCATAGCTTGCTTTCTTATGTAGATAGGAACCCATGAATGGCACAAACACTTGCACATGTATTCAAACTTCACATACGTAGAATCACACCGCATGTCATTTGCCACAACTGTCTGTCATGACACTCGGGATACTGATCCATGGAATCTCTAAACCATAGACACTTCTGGGAAAAGAGCGGAGACCAGGTAGAGCTGATCAGTGCTGTGCAGGGTAAAACAGACTTCCTCAAAAGAGAGTGAGCTCCCTGTCCCTAGGGCCAAGCAAGCAAG
>NW_006490255.1:0-899 GCF_000325575.1 Pteropus alecto | reverse complement strand
TTTTTTTTTTATTTTCACTCCCTGCCCAATGTGGTTATTTGTATCAGAAATAGCTTGTGGCATTATTACAGACTACAAAGGCTTACAACATTAAGTCTGAAAATTATCTAAATAATCAGGTTATAGTCCCAATTTAACAATTTACAATTAGGAAGGTGACTCTCAAAGAAGTGAATTGCTTCTAACACAGTGACACCTATAGTTATAAAATCATCATGAGAACTCTGAAGGGCATTTATTTGTACATATTTATTGAGAACCAACCACATGACAGACACTTTTCTAGGCACTAAGCATACAATAGTAGATAATAAAGCCAATGACCATGTTCAACTAGAAATTATGATTTACTAATAAGTGCAGGGAATTAAAATGGAGAAGGCCTGAATCATAAAAAGGAACTTCAGCCACATAAAAATTAGCGGGAGGAAGTATTTCTGGCAGATAAAACCTCAAAAATAATGAACCTTAAGTTGGGAACAATATTGACATGTCCCAGTAACAGAAAGAATGCTTTGTAGTTTGAGTGTGTTGTTCTAGGAGAGAGGGTGATTAGATAAGGTTAGAGGTCGACTGGAGCCAGATTATGCAGGTTTTTATAGGCCAGAGCCATAAATTTACATTTTATTCTAAATACATTAAGACATATTTAAGGTTTTAAGCAAGGAAGACGTGATCCTGTTTATAATATCTATAGACTACTTGGGCATATGTATGAGAGAATGGACTAAGCAGAAGCAGCAAGATAAGCCAGGAGGCTCTACCGCACCCGGGGGATAAGTGACAGTGGATCAGGACATGAGGTTGGCTGGAACAGGGGTGAAGAGAACTGGACAGATCTTGGATATGCTTTGATAGCAGAGTCAGCAGATCCTGCTTATGTATTTTAAGTCCAAAAA
>NW_006490254.1:0-899 GCF_000325575.1 Pteropus alecto | reverse complement strand
ATTTATATACAGGTCTCATATGGTCACACACTTTCATGAATTTCTAGGAGTGGGATGGCTGTATCATACGGTAGGTATATGTTTAACATATTAAGAATCTATCAGACTGTTTGCAAATTGGTTGTACCTTTTTCTTTTTCCACCAGCAATGTGTAAGAGTGGTAGGATATGTATACAAGGGCATGAATACTAGAGGGTGAGAATTACTGGGAGCTATCTTGGAGCCTGGCAGCATACTACCTCTCCCTTACTGATTTCTTAATTCCATCTCTAGTGTCATCCTTACTTATCCCATCTTTTGAGGCAGAGTATACAGATGTTTCTCAAAAGGTTTTAAAGGAGCTCTTTGCATGAAATGTTAGTTTTAAAGGTCCCAAGTTTCCAAAATCGGTATGAAATGTAACAAGAAATACCTTTCTGTGTAGAATTGAGCAAGGAGGTGAAGCATTTGTGTGCCAGCAGCACTTAGGGGCAAGTGCTTCAGCCAAACTTCAGGGGGCAGGGGTGCCCTACGCCAGAGCTTCACTCCTGGTCACCCTCTGTTATTCCCACTGCTAGTCTAAGTTCAGTATAGAGTTCACCACCAAAGGTGGCCAGGTCTCTGCCTCCTGGGCAGAGTAGATACCTAACGCCTACTCCTTCCCTCGCTGTCTCAGTGCCCGGCTGGGAGCTAAACGTACTTCTTTAAACACCAGCTTTAAAAACAGAAATAATTTAACCCTATTTGAAAGAATTTATTAGCTTGAATTATTTGTTATACTGTTTTGATAACAAAATGATCCTCTTGAGAACTATTGAATTAAGTAGTACAATTTGCCTTTTTGCTTAATATCTGGAAATCATTAGGTTTGGGGTTCTTCAGTTTGATTTCCATAGGATTTCTTTTACTGCTTGATGTT
>NW_006490253.1:0-899 GCF_000325575.1 Pteropus alecto | reverse complement strand
AAGTTTAAGGTATACAATGTGTTGATTTGATACATATATATTAGTAATGACCACTTGGAACCAATGTCAGGCAGCTTGTTTCTTGCTCAGTTATTGACAGTAATGATGACGATTCATGCACTGAATGGAGAGGAAGCAGGGATGCCGTGGTAACTACTTCGAGGCCTCTGTTCTTCTCTCCTCAGAATCCTAATGAGCTGAAGCTTTCTCTGTCCTCATTCTCAGGTAACAAGTATGAAGTCAAGGTGTACACTGGTGATGTCATTGGTGCAGGGACTGATGCTGATGTCTTTATTAATATCTTTGGAGAGTACGGAGACACAGGTAATGAATTTGAAATTCTTTCTTCACAAGCCATGCCCATAACTTTCTTTCTTTTCTTTTTTTCTTTTTTTGCTCTGAGAAAGTAGAACTGCTTTTTAGGTGGGCTGTTTCCCACCTTCCTGGCAGAAGAAGGCAACTTCAGGCTCCTCTGTTGAGCATCTCTCTTCTTGCAATGTGGTTTGTCATGGCCTTCCCTGGGCAGCAAGGTGCCCATTTTGTATAATTCATGTGTGTGACGTGTTTTTAAAATAAGGCGTGCTTGGGTTTGAGGTTGATTTAAAATGGTCCTGTATCCTAGAACAGATCCAAGCTCCATACCTTAAGAGAATTCATTCTCACTTACTTTCTTTACCTCCCTAAGTTCTTTGTCCATGTTGAGTTATATTTTGGGATGTTGCTGGGTATGGGCTGATTCAATGCAGCGGTTTTAGGCAGACCAGGATGGGGCCAGGGATAGAATTAGAGTTGTCCTCATAGATGGGGCAGGAACTGAGGACACAGACACAGCTGCAGGTGTTGGAACTGAGACAGGTGATTCTCTCTTGCTTCTGCCAATTAAATGGAATAGCATAGGA
>NW_006490252.1:0-899 GCF_000325575.1 Pteropus alecto | reverse complement strand
CTATCACCTGAGCACCGTAATACGAACTAAGTGTGGCAGATAGGGAGACATCTACCAAAGCCTATTTATCGGCCTCCCTTCTGTGTCCCATCATTTTTGGGTGGCCCAGCAATAATTTGATTATCACATGTTTGCTCTTTTCTCCTCTGCCTGTGGATCGCCTGCTTTTCCTTTGAAGTCCTAGATCCCTGTCTCTTTTCTTTGTCAAGAATGGCATATAAGCCTCAACTGCCCAATATGTCCTAGGGGCTCATGTACTTGTGGAATCCCTGTATGTACATAATCTGGAACTTTCTCTTATTAATCTCTTGTGTTAATTTGATTATTAGTTCAGTTAGAAGAATTTAGGAAAATTATTTTCTTCACCTCCACATTATCTATAAGGAAAATCAAATAGGTGCAAGTAGTTGACTGGGAACTTACTTATATCCTCTGTTGGAGGACAGGGGTTCTAGCTCTGGACCAATCTCAGTGTTTTGCACTATAGATGCGTAATAAATATTCATTTAATTAGATTGGGTTAGTTAAGCAATCGACCTAATCATGGATGGTTTAATCCATTAGTGTAAGTGTTTTCTTTCATTCATCACAGGTTCCAATTGACTATTTAGATACTTAGCCTTTCCTTGGTTCATTCACTGGGATCGGATATTTAAAATGTATGCCTAAATCAGTACAAGTCTATCTCTACCAAATCCATGTAATACTGCAAACCATACATGGAAAACAATAGCATTACATAATGTAAATATCACAGTGAAATGTTGCCAGTTATTGTCACCGTTGGGGCCGGAATTCGGTGTTGCCCCAGTGTCAGGGGGGAGGGAAAGGCACAGACGTGTAGTTAGCATTTCCCCTCGTTTCTTCCTCAAAAGACTCACAGGTCATTGAGATTTAAT
>NW_006490251.1:0-899 GCF_000325575.1 Pteropus alecto | reverse complement strand
GGGGGACCTCCATCGTGTTTAGGGGGAGCGCTCCCTTGCCACCTGTCCTCCAGGCTTTGTTGGGTGTATGTGAGCCCAGGAGCTCAAAAACAGGCCTTCTACTTGGCTGGATGTATGTGGCCAAATAAAGAGTGGCTCAACAGACTGCCTGCTGTTTATCTTTCTTAATCTCCTTTAAACCTCTTTCTGCCTCAGCCAGCAGTAAACCCTTTACAGAGGTTAAGCTGACTCCCACCCCTCTTTCTTTTTTGGTGTTTAATGTCACTGATATTTGTGTTTCCTGTTTGCTTTGGGTTCTATTTATTGTTTAAAATGACAAAACTTCATTATGCCTATGCTAATTATCTTCTTTTATGTTGTGTTTTCCTGACTTTTTCTTATTAGGATTTTCCTTCAATTTTTTTCACTACTAGAATTTGAAATTTGGAACCGCACAGACCCTCACGGACAGTTTCGCCTCCCCCTTCTGTGTTTCCATTTATGGCGGCCTTCAGCGTCTGTTAATATTACAAAACTGCATGTAGATATGGTTTTTTAGTTGCAGTCTCCTAGGAGCTGCACATTATATTGTTCAATATCAGCAAAGATTACCATTGTTGATGTCCCTTTTTTTCTGGTGGCCGGGATGGGGAACCCTCCCTCCAGTGCTCCTCACAGAATCACAAAGTTTGGAGGTGAAAGACGGCCGCCTTTCTTAAAGGTCCAGGCTTTTCCCAGCTTCTCGTAGCTTTAGCTCCAACTCAGCACGTGACCTTTCCCAAGATCTTGGACGAGAGGCGCGCTTTGCTCCCGCCTCTGACTGCCTAGGTGTCACGCATCAGGACGAAGCCATTCACTTGCTCTCTGATCGCTGCCTGCTCATTCTGCTTCTCCCGTGGCTTTCTGTCCAGAGAACTGCC
>NW_006490250.1:0-899 GCF_000325575.1 Pteropus alecto | reverse complement strand
TAGAAGTATGGATAAAAGACAGGAACAGACAGTTTATAGAAGAAACACAAAAGGCCGATAACCATACAACAAAAATCTTTAGCCTCATTCGTTATTTTAAAAATGGAATTTAACCAAAGAGATGCTTTTGTTCACCTACCTGTGAACACACTAGGAAAGTTTGGTGACGCCACATGATGGCAAGGGTGTGGGGTAGTAGGTGTCCTTGTGCCCCGCTGGTAGGGGTGGGGAATGGCACCACTCTGGGGCAAAATAATTGATGTTCTCTCTCCAGTTTTATAATGCGCCGACCCTTTGACCCAGCAGTTACATGTCTAGAAACTTACCTAACCCATGGGTGTGTATAAGTGTGCCAAGATGTTTGAGCTGCAAAACAGAAAAATTAGAAATACCCTTAAAATCCATTCATAGGGGACTGGTTATGAAATTATGATATATCCAGGTGACAGAATACTGTAGAGCCACTGTAGGGAATGGCATGGATGTGTATGTTCTCACATGACAGATGTTCAAAGTGGTTTATTAATTTAAGAAGCCACACGTGCACTATAATGTCATTCAGTCAACAACTGTGAGACACAGCAGTGTGCCAGGCACAGTGGTGGCTCTGGAACTGTGATGGCGGGGGGTGGGGAGCTCAGATGTCAGGGACCCTGCCCATGAGGAGCGACCCAGTGAGTGAGATAGACCCTAGCTGAGTAATCATGCGGGTGAACCTAAAAGTACAACCGTGACATGCTCCACAGGGAGCAGTAGCAGGTGCTGTGACAGTACCAGGTGGCGTGGGTTCCCATGAGGAGAGGTGAGGGGGGCCGCTGTGGCGACAGCCCAGAGGCGGTGGTGGCAGATAGGGCTGAGCTGAGAGGGGGCGGGGCTAGATTCTGGTCCCGTGTGTGTGT
>NW_006490249.1:0-898 GCF_000325575.1 Pteropus alecto | reverse complement strand
TGTGTGTGTGATCTGTCCATCCTGTTGTTCTAGTTTATTCATTTTAACTCACATACGTGGCTGTATTGTACGCAAATGCCACAAGATTCGCATCCTTTCTCTCCCTGATGGAACCTTGGCTGATGCCCCCCTGTTGTAACCAGTGAACACCTTTGTGGCTGCCTCTGGTCCCAGATGCAGAGCATTCTGGGAGCGTCCGTCCAGCAGGAGAACTGCCAGGTCTGGAATGGACACACCAATCTGCACAGCCGCCCACGGACTGCAAGTGTTCCCACCTACCTCTCATCAGAATCTGCCTTTTTGCAAAGTAGCCATTGTGGATGGGACTGCACATTTTGGGTTTCCCTGATTACTGGAGACAGTGAGCATCTCTTCATAAGTTCATTGCCTGGTGGCATTCCTTTTTCTGTGAATCGTTTGTCTGGGCCCCTTGCTAACTTTTCTATTATAGTGTTTGACGTTTTCTTCCCGATTTGTATGAGAGCTTTAATTATTCTGATCGTCAATTAGTCTTTGTTTTAGATACAGCTGTTTTATGATTTGCTTGTCATATATTTTGCACACAGCCTGTGCTTTAAAAAAAAATCACTATATCAGCGACTAATTGGCTTTATGCTCAAGAATCTAGCTATGTTCAGCTGGGATACAAGGCACTTTTATTTGCAACAAATCGCTGACATCCTGTCCCAAGGGGGAGAAGGCAGGGCCCCGCTCACTCCAGCCTGTGTGATCGGGTTCGGTCCCAGAGCGAGGAAGCCACCGGGACACTGAGCGTGACATCAGCCTGCAGAGCAGACGTAGAGAAAGCATGCACTACGTGAAGGCCACTCCCCCTAGAAGAAGCCTCGACTATCTCGCAGCTCATTCAATTTTGCTACTTTTACCTTAAAACTAACAG
>NW_006490248.1:0-899 GCF_000325575.1 Pteropus alecto | reverse complement strand
TAAGTTGACCACATATAAGCAACTGTTAAATGGTGGGTTGATGGCTCACTTTTCAACCATTAAGTGTTTGGGAAAACAAATAAATTTCAACATGGTGAATCAGGATGTAGTAGATATAACCTAAGATGATTATATAACTGCATTAAGTAAATTTTGACTGACAAATATTTTTAGGTATACTAAGCTTTTAGAAAACATTAATCATAAATGATGAATTGCACAATTCTTTTCTTAATTATTTGATTTCCAGGGTCAAAGCTTGCTGATTTATGAAACAATGTATCTGCCAAATGTATTCAGAGAATGAAAAACAGCATTAGTAGAAGGGTACTCGTACTAGTTATAAGATTTTATACATATATATGTACACATATGCTATAGAGAATTTAGTGTATGTTGATAGCAATTAGCAAAACAAAGTTCACTATGTGGTACTGCACCAATAAATGGATATTAAAAAGTTGTATACCATTGCTCCTATTTCAGATGTCACTTGTCTTTGAAACTTAGAAAAACAAGACAATATAATGAAGAAAGAATGTTATATTTATAATTTTATAAAATAAGTTATAATACTTCTAGTTGAACATAGAAAATACAATGTGCATGACTCTCCTTTTCTATCTCCTTGTTAAATCTTTCTTAAAATCATCATACAAAGACATTTATAAGAGCTTGAGTATAATGATAGGGAGATTAGAAAAAGTGACAATACCTGGAAGAGGTTGAATAAATTCTGGAAGCCGGAAAGAAGGTGAAAGAGGATAACTAATTATCGTAGCAGAAGTACATAACCATGCCTGTAGCAACAAAAAATATATTAAACAGTTTATACCCTAGAACTGGAAATATGCTTAGTAATGAAAAGAACACAGTACCTCTAAAAGCAAAGATTTGGT
>NW_006490247.1:0-899 GCF_000325575.1 Pteropus alecto | reverse complement strand
GAGGCGGCGGCGGCCCGGGGCCCGGGTGCCTGGGAGCCCCGGAGCCCCGCTTGGCAGCTCTGAAAATTCGGTGACTCCCGTGCGGGTCGAAGTTCCTGCCACTGTCTAACCTCTCCCGTTCTCTGGCTCGGAAATGGCCCAACATGGCCAGTCGCTGCCAAGCCTACGAACGCCCCATGTCGCCTTCAATAAAGACCTCTGGTTTCAACACTCGCCCAGGCCCCCTCTATCGCCACTCTGTGGGCGTTCCCGCGGCGCACCCCGGCCTGGCCCACACCCCGAGCACCGGGACAGGGGGGTTGATTGTCCTTAGAAAACCTCCGCTCCTGCCGTCACGTCTGCGGAGCTCATGAGCTAGTTGCGAAGGGGACGTCCAGGCCGGGGACTCGCCTGGCCTTGCTTCTTCCGACGTCTAGGGTGCTAACTCTGCCTCAGACCTCCCTGTTCTGGACTCCCACCTGCTTGTGGCCAGCTCCCAGCCTTGGACGTCTCGGGCCCTTCCAAGTGGACCTGGAGCTCCCCTAGAGGCGACAAGGGCGCCTGCGCCAGGAGGGCCGCGTTCTGGGCACCGCGTGCTGCTGTCTGACAGCCCAGCTGTTACTTCGCAGACCTGACGTGGCTGAAGCTGACGACCTGACGCTGAGTCAGCGCTCCATCATGACAGCCCCAAACTTGGGCAGATCTGTGTCATTCTGCAGAGAGGAAAACACTGTTAAATGAATTGTAGACTCGCGTGGGATTTCTAGCCCATGTGACCACTGAGCCCTGACCAGCACACCCCTCCGTCCTGAAGAGCGTGAGGCTCGAGATTGACCTTTATTTCTGATCTGCCACCCAGAAGAGGCCATCGCAGTAGCTTTCGGGAAATGCTTCTAAGTAAATTGCATTATCTATTTCTC
>NW_006490246.1:0-898 GCF_000325575.1 Pteropus alecto | reverse complement strand
GCCTCTGCCACTTAGGAGCTCCTAAACTCACTCATTCATTTTGGAACTGGCCCTTTTGAGAAGTCCCCCTTCCTCTTCTTATTTGAAATCCATTGATTGTTACACTACTTTTGCACTTGTAATTAAATTAAAGGTCTTGAGATTAGATCATTCCGGATTATTCAGGTAGGCTCTAAATCTAATGATACACACAGGTTAAGACAGACAAAGAGGAAAAGGCAATGTAGACAGGCAGAGATGGGAGTGATGTGGCTACAAGGCCAGGAATGCTTGGCAGCCATCAGAAATTGAAAGAGGCAAGAACTAGTTCTCCCCTAGAGCCTCCAGAGGGAATGTGGCCCTGCCAAATTCTGGCCTTCTGGTCTCCAGAAACGTGAAAGAATACTTTTCCATTGTTTAAAGCTACACAGTGATGATTTGTTACAGCAGCCCTTGGCATCTAATATACCTATGCTCTTTATTTCTTCATGGGGATTTGAGATACTTTCTAAGGTCTTTTTGTTTGTCTAAACGATGTTTTTCTTGTAGGGCAGATTTTATAGCAATTAATTCTCTTAGTTTCTGTTTCTTTAAGAACGTCTTAATTTCTCCTTTATTTTTGAAACAGTTTTGCTACATATATAATTTTTGGTTGACAATCTTTTTCTTTTAGCACCTTGAATATGTCATCCCATTGCCTTCTAGGCCCCATGGTTTCTAATGAGAAAGCAAGTATTAATCTTAATGAGAATTCCTTATCGTGATGAGTCGCTTCCCTGTTGCTGCTTTCAAGATTCTCTGTCTTTGTCTTTTGACACCTAGATTGATTGTCGTATGTCTAGGTGTGGATCTCCTTGATTTTATCTTACTTGAAGTTATTTTAGTTCTTGGATAAATATGTCATCAAATTTGGGAAGTT